>NC_041393.1:472014123-472092961 GCF_002162155.2 Triticum dicoccoides | reverse complement strand
TATATAGATGTGATAATATACGAAAAAATGGAGAATATTTAAGATAAGATGAAGAGTGATGCTACATAACCAAGTAGCTATAAATGTATGTGCCACGATACAGGCAAAAGGCACAGTCAAGAGCAATGCACAGCTAAACTTCTTCAGTACCAACCTTATGGTAAGAGTAAATATAGATCTGATGTGTAGAAAATGGAGGGCAAAGGAAAATAAGCTATAGAGTGATGGTACATGAACAACTACCTGTCAATATAAGTACACTGATAAAGGACATCATGTACTTACAAGAACAATGCAGAGCTAAAAAAATCATTGGCATTGGATATATTCTACACTAATGTAACCATTCATACATATCGGATAATTTGTAGCGAACAATTGATAAGCAAACTATCATGCATACTGCTGTCACATAATGAACCAGGTATGTATGCAAGTACAATGATACAGGACAACAGGTACTAACAAGAGCAAAGTAGCGGGCAACATATTTGCGATATCATGTCATTCTTTTCAAACCGGAATTCTTCTTCGAACCGATTTCCTGCAAAAAAGATCCGTAAGGCACATGCAGAAAAGTAGAAGTTCAAATTGTCATGTGATTTCATAGACAGTACCTCACCCTGGGAACGAGACCAGTGCATAACAAGGTTTTTCCATTCAATGTCTTCTAAATTTAGCACAAGAGACTTCACCGGAACTTCGTTTATAGACTTGCCATCAAAGTGTGATTTCCTCAGGTAACACCGATACTGCTGCAATGCTTCCTTGAAAAGCACAAGCAAGCTTTGCCCGTCATGACTATCCAGATTGAGCCTCGCCTAGTTACAACAATGTAATGTAAATCATTGATGTGTTCGATCAGCAGAAAACAAGAAAATAATAACCATGAATAATAGCACTTACACGTAAGTTGGACAGGAAGATGTGAAAATGGTGTTTGTCTTCACTATAATCTTCCCATGATGGGAATATATGCATGTAGTCCCTAACAACATTGAAAGCTTTGTCTTTTAAACTGGGAATAAATGGAATGGGGTTCCAATCTGCAGGAGTTGGCCGTCTCTGCAGTTGGGATAGGTCTTCGGCCGGTGGACTTGCTGTACTTTTTGCTGGAGTGGGATTTTTCTGTGGTACGGCTGGTGCTATGGCAAATGAAATCGGTATACCTTTTGCCTGAGTGCAGGTCCTGTGTGGTGGGGCTAGTGGTGTGGCCAGTGAAGTATGGGTACAATCTGCTGGAGTCGGTCCTACGTTTTGTGTCACTAGTTGTATAGCCAATATAAGTGGTGCATTGTCTGATTTCTTTGGCACCACCACGTTTTTCAAGGACCTTGCTGGTGCTCCTTCGGGTTCGGCAATCACCCTCTTCCTTTTTGATGTCTGATGCACAAGAACAACATTTGAGTGGAAAAACATGGAATGCTGACATATGGAATATGTATTGATAATGGATGGGCATGGCATCTCGAGTTATATGAGGAGTAAACTAAGCAGATGGCGGTGCAACAAAGTAGAAGAAATGCAAGACAAGATATGCAAGATACGCGCAATCAATAAAACCTTGCCAAATTAGAACATGCACCTTGATGGGTGAACAGTACATGCCATGTGCCTTTGACTCCTCGAGGTTAGAATAGTCATTAGGATGATATTCTGAACAAGAATCAACAGGTGGGGAGCGTATGAGTTTCATTGCTTCCAGAATGGCACTCAATGCCTTGGTGCCAATTTTGTAAGTCATTGCAGTGTTCCACAATATTCTTCTGATGCGCGGATTTTGATATTCACTGTAATTGCGTATAATATCTGAGAACCATGAAAACATAAATAGTTGTGAGATTATATTTGTAATGCAGATGATATTCTAATATAGGGGCGCCCCTGTAAACACGTGTGTGCTATCACTGGATTCTGACGAGAGAGCTCATGTGTGCTGTAATATGGTGTGTGCATTTATATAATCTGGCACAAGTACACAAAAAAATAGGCTCCAGAAGTAAGGATAGCTGGCAGATGACAGGTTCATAATATACTGTATAGAGAGTTTATTGCCAAACCATGATAACAAGAGCACACAACAACTAGGCAGATCATATTGTACATAACAGGGGTACACCATAAGCACGATATATAAATCGGGAAAGTGGAACTGGCTTGAAAATATGGTGTTGTATTGCCGCTAGTAATTGAAAGCCTATCGATCACGTACAGGCCAGCTCTATCAGTTGTTGAATGCAGATGTCCCTACGCCCCTTCCTGACAAGGAACATACTGTACGTACTAAATACAGAATAAACAAAGAGGAACATGTTAAAGAACAGAAGAGGAAGCATATTCTTGAGGTTCCGCTTCATTGCATACAATCTTGGTTGCCCACTCATGATGAATCACAGCGCCCAAAGAAATGCAATTACATGTTGTCTCTCTATATGTGGCAATTTTGAACAAGAGTCATTAGGATCATATTCTGAACAAGAGTCAACAGGTGGGGAGCGTATGAGTTTCATTGCATCCAGAGTGGCACTCAATGCCTTGGTGCCAATTTTGTAAGTCATTGCAGTGTTTAGCTTCAAGAGTGGACTGCTGCTAGTGTGACACAAAGCAGCTACACAGATCATAGTGTAGATATAACGGGAAAACCTTAAGCATCAGAGTAAAATCAGCAAAGTGAAACTTGCTAGAATATATGTGATAGTTTGCCGGTACGGCTAGAAAGGCTTCGGATACCAGCTCTCTTCAAGTGAAGGTGCGGTACTGTTAATATCAGTGTAACTCTCAAAGGCAACACAGCTCCCCGCATTTCCTTGCTATTCTTATAGGATTCAAGTGGGCAGGCCACTACAAATCCTATTCCTATGTTTATAAGATCCTACGAATCAAAGAGGCTCAAAGTGTCCATCACAACCAACTGTATAGACCAATACACTGCAAATGTCCCTGCTCATCTTCAGTACAAGGAACATACTGTACTACTATCATACTCCCTCCATTCCAAAATATAAGTCTTGGTAGAGATTTCCACTATGGATCACATACAGATGTATCTAGATACATTTTAGAGTGTAGATTCACTCATTTTGCTCCATATGTAGTCCATGGTGGAATCTATACAAAGACTTGTATTTAGTAACGGAGAGAGTACATATTAAAGAAGAACAGAATAGGAACATGGTAAAGAAGAGGAAGAAGATTTTGGATAATAAAATGTTGGTTGCGCAGTGCCCACACATGATGAACCAGAGCGCATTAAGAATGCAACTCCCAGCTTTCTCTCGACCATTTCAGGCGGTTGGATGAAGATCCTACATCTCCTAATCCATCTTCTTCCTCGTCTCTGATTCTTCCCATACAGAACACCACACGGGCCGCCGGCCGGACCACCAGCCCCCACCGCCTGTGTTCCTCCCCCACCCCACCCCCGTCCCCGCCCCAACCCCCACCCGCATCGAGTTTTCTTTGTTCGGTGAGGCCCCACAACCACCGAGCCCCTTCATTCGCACCGGCGAACTCCGGCGAGCTCTGAAAAATTTAGTCTACTGTGATTTAACTAGTGTGGAATATAAAAGGGGAAACCATAAGCATTGGGAGTATAGTGTTGAGCATGCCATGGCGGATCTGAAGGTGCAAATCAGACAAAGCAACTTTGCAACCAAGAGAAGAAATCAGAGTAAAGCAGTGACGATCTATTTTCTTGCTGGGATAAATAAGTTCAGCAGATACGAAAGAGTACCGCCTTAGGTGCGGCGCCGTGTATGCATCTGCTGAGAATTTGACGGCTGTGGTAGCGATGGCTGTCGGTGGCGTGGAACCAGATCTAGGAGGGTAGACGGTGGCGGCGGGGCGCGGTGGACGAGACGGTCGTAGGAGCAGCGCCGACAAGGTGGATGACGACGGGGTTGAAGCGAGAGGACAGGATGCAAGGATCCCGGTCCGAAGCCGTGGATGAGAGAGGTCGATCTCTTGTAATGGACGACGGCGTCGGTGTATCATCTCCGGCATGGTGGAGGAGGACGGTGGTGGATGGGGTGGCGGACGGCAGCAAACGGAGGAGGGTGGGGTGGAGAGGGTGTTTTGGCGCCCACGGAGTACGAATGGGGAAAAGGGAGGTAGAGAGGAAGGGGGGAACCATGTATTCAGGGAGCGCTTGTCTCAAATGTGAGGAAATTTACAAACTTAGCCCCCGTTTCAAATTTCTACTACATCACATCAACATTAGTCGGTTGGGGATAGGACGGTAATCTTGCATACACCGAATATTTGCCGACGAGAGTTTGTTTTTGGCGCCCACCGTGTATGAATATGAATTGGGGAGGGAGTCGATTTCTGCCGAGGACACACTATGTTTTGGCGCCCACCGTGTATGAATCCGGGTGAGAGGTGGTTACGTCACATTTGGGTGAAATTACAAACCTACCCCTGTCGAAACCTATAGAAATCCAGCAAATAGGCTTTGCGTGGTAGGGATAGGCAGTAGTAATTTCCATCTCGTAGATTTTGGTTTCGGGCAGTTACTGCGACTTTCGCCACTTCATTCAAATTTTGCAGAGTGCACGCTTACGCTCGTGCCAACTCAATTCGAATCCCGTTTGTATTCTATTTTTTCGGGCGGGATCCATTTTCAATTGGAATTACATTCTATATACATCATTTTTTATATATATACTTTCAAAAGCACAACAAAGAATTGTGCTCCTTTATATGTATAATATGATTTACAAATACAACGATCTCAAAATCTTAAGGTTGAATTCGAAAAAATTTAACCAAATTATGTTCTACTAAAATGTATGGATCAGTAATATCTACATATTAAATAACATAGATGTGCGTGAATTCATATGAGTATGCATGTTTGATAGATCAATTTTGGTTCGAGTATGGATTACATGTATCATCATCTCGAATTCAAATATTTGAATCCCTTTTTTTACTCCTTTCACGCCCATCTCTCTCGCATGCATTCTCCTTCAGGTAGCTATCACCCTCTTTTCTCCAGCTCACCTGCACGCTCACTTCATGTTTCTCCTATCCTTGCAAACATGGTCTCTCGACGTCTCCCTTGAGAAGTGTCACACTCTCCCTATCATTATACATTACACGGTTTTCATTATCTCTGACGTCTCTACTGTTCTCTGGTATCACTCGATACCTAAGCTTTATTTTCACCGCCACACACACAGTCTCCACTCGTCTTTCACTTTGTCTTTCTCTCTATGGGATTCTCTCACACACCCTATATGTCTCTACATATGACTCATACCACTAAAATTACTCTCTCTCTCTCTCTCTCTCTCTCTCTCTCTCCTGTAGACACAACATTTGTTGCGGTCTCCTTTTCGTCTCCATCCCAGACTGACATTATTCATTTGTTTACCGATCAGACAACCCTGACTACTGTATCCTCTCTCTCTCTCATAGACACACACACACACAACTCCTGCTTCCACTCCCCTTCCCGACTACCGTCTCTCTCTCACACACACAAAACTCTCGCTTTCGCACCCCGACTCGTATTTCTCTCACAAACATTTATCGACTAGCTAGCCTCTAGGTAGGTTTATACACCCGCACACTCGTGCTTCCACTATCGCATACATGGCTCTCTCCCGCTCCTTGTATCTATGTTGCCTTTTCTTCCCTTCTTGAGACACGCCCTCTCGATCATGCACACACACACTATCGCCTCATTTTAAGTTGATACCTATCGCACACACACTCCTTGTGTCTTTGTCACACATGCACTCCATCCTCCTCCACTCTCCCTCTCTCTCTCTCACACACACACATGGGCTTTTTGCAACGGAATATCAAGATGCATTTGTATCAAGATGCCCATGCGTTGCACGGAATATCAAGATGCATTTGTATGAGTAGTTTATCTTGTGGGGGAAAAGGATGAATGAGGGAAGGCCTTATTTGCAAATGTGAGGAGGGGTGTGGGTATCTTTTTGCAAAATTGCCATAGTTTCCTTCCTATCCGCCAGATATAGATCGGACGGCCTATATTGCAGGATGGCAGGCACATGATCATCACCGACAATGCTTTTTGTAAGAGTAGGGATAAAAATAGAGTTGGAGGCCAGGTTGAATCTGATTTACGGGAACAATTACTTTTACGGGAACAATAGCACCCTGGAAATTTGAAGGGTAGGTATGAACAAAATTGGAACTGCACATGTACTGCTAAGTGATTCAATAAACACATTACCAATCGAGGAGGAGAACGATGGTCACGGCGGCCTTTGTGAGTCATGGTCGGCGACGGGAGTCAGTTCATTGTCCCCGACGGTGGTACTTTTGCGCTTGGCATCGGCTTCCGGGAAGCAGATATGAGACCGTGGAAGACTATGCCGAGGAAGAGGCTCCGTGTCCGACGACGATGGTGGATCGGCTCGAGTGCGGCGTACGAGGTCGTCGATGAGGCAGATGCCCTGCGGTGGACGAGGGCGCCGATGTAAAGGGGAGGAGCACGAAGGCTACGGTGCCATGGAGAAGTCTATTTTGCGGTGGGGATAGAAAATGGGGAGTATTAAGGTGTACTACTCTGGGTGCCGGGGTGGGGTTGGCTGGGTAGGGTGAACCTGAAGTTTTTTTTTTACCTTGAAGACTGCAGGGGTTGCACCCCACAGCATTTTATTAATGCAAAGAAAAAACATAGGTAGTACAAGGTATCCTCAAGATGAGGAATAAAAAAGCAAAAGAAAGCTATACAAGTAGTCTAGTCCTGATATCTACAAATATACAAAAGAGAACAAAAGCCACTCCCCTCAAGGAGGAAGGAAATCACTCCATTTAAGTAAGGCCTCCTTGTGCTTCTGTTTGATTCTATGGGAAAGCAGAGTGAGATCATGAATGAATCCATATCTCCATGCTCTGAAAGAAGGCTTGATGTTCCTGAAAGCTCTGTCATTTCTTACCTTCCAAATGTTCCACCAGGCAGTAAAAACCACCTCCGCAAAGAAAGGTTTGTTGAACTCCTTTCTAGCATGGAAGGCAATCTCCACCATGTCCTCACTGTCTTTACAGTCAATCTGTTGATAGCTCCAGACGCGAGGACTGAAGTTGCACAGGAAGAAAAGGTGGTTTCTGTCCTCCAGTATCTCTGTTGGACATAGACCACATTGTGGTCCCTCCATAATCTTCCATTGCCTTCTCTAAATCATGTCCTTGGTGTTAACCCTGTCCATTATAACTAGCCAAGCAAACATCTTGATCGACATAGTACAACAGCTCTTCCAAATCCAGCTCAAAATGGGGTTTGCTACCATTGGCTGGTAAGCAAAATCATAAAACTTTTTTGCAGTATAAGAAGACTTCTTTCCACGCCTCCATTCCCAAGAGTCATGGCAGCTATAGTCCAAATGGAAAGATCCCATTAGGGTCGAAAGCTGTTGAAACTCTTGATAAGCTTGCTCAGTGAGGGGAAAGTAAAAGAGATCTTGCAAGCTGCCAGCCATAAAGACTTCCTTGACTGAAAGGTTTTTGTGGAGACAAAAAGAATATAGTCTAGGAAATCAATCTTGAAGAGGCACATTGCTGTTCCCAATTTTCCAAAAGTCAGACCAGAACAACACAGTGTCTCCACTATGAACATCCACCTCAGTAACTGCTCTGAAATTATCCATCAATTTGCAGACATCCCTCCACCAAAAACAGCCACAAAGGGTGAACCTGAAGTTATGAAAACAACCCCCTACCAAGCGCCATCCGTAGGCCTATTCCGAAGGCTATGATGGTAACTACCCACTGCTTGAATCAGGGTCACGGGAGATTTTCCCGCCGACCTCAAAATTTTATGACACTAGACTCCCCGTGTGGCGTGTTGAGTGATTCGGCTAATCAACTAGCGAGTAGTAGTAGTAAGTTCTGCATTTTAGGTTTGACCGAAGTCAAACTTCCTAAAGTTTGACCAAGTTTATAGAAAAATATAAACATTTACCATAACAAATATTTATGATGTGAAAGTACATTCAATAATGAATCTAATGGTATTTATTTGTTATTGTATATGTTAATATTTTTTGTTATAAGCTTTCTGAGAGTTTACAAAACTTGACTTTGACCAATGCTAATATGCAGACTTAAATAAAAACGGAGGGAGTACACATTTGTTTTCTTACTTTGTAGTGAACTAATCATTTGTTGAAATTGTGAAATAAATATATTAGGCTATTGACTTTGAATGTAATGGTCTATACAATCCAATAGTTACAATCATTATCGAATCCCAAGATGTATACAAGGTCTATAGTACTTCACAACATGCTCAACCTCACATAATCCCAGTCAAATGAGAATCTAAATGCATTTCATAGTTATTACTTTGTAGGATGCAACAAAAACAACCATAACAATACATCAGCCATTATGGAAGTAACATTTTGACATATCCCAATGTGTGAATGAAACGTGCAGAGAGAGATTTTGAAGATGGAGCAGATAGGGCGGGAAAGATTGTATGTATGTGGACAAGAGAGTAGGAGACAAACCTAATGAGACAAAGAGAGAGAGAGAGAGAAAAAGAGAGGAAGAAGTTAGGTCTATGAGAAAGATGGAGACATGTAATATACGTGAGATTCATGTGCATCCGGATTCTGTATACATGGAAGGAGAAGAGACAACATGTTTGATGAGAGAGCTAGAAAAACATGGACGAGAGGGGAAGGCTCTCGTGGGTTGAGGGATTGAAAATTTTGTGCGGGGGAGAGAGGGATTGGTAATTTTGTGCAAGATAGAGAGAGAGGGTGGGGGAGGAGTCAGTCAGCCGTCGTCACATCACCCTGCTTCCAAATGACCCCGCATTCTCTAGCGCAGTGTGGTCGCCGTCTTCGATTTTCTTGATACCCTATTTAAAGATTGAGGTGTTGTGCATGTTGGGGTGCAAAGAAGCACAAGCGAGAGTGGTCGCCGTATAACCTTGGATGGGGATGAATTGTGTGCTCGTGTGTGTGTGTGTGTGTGTGTTGTGTTGCGTGTGTATGTGTGTGTGTGTGTGTGTCAGATATTGAGAGAAAACAAACCTAAGGAGAGAAATGGGTATTCACGAAGAGATTGTGCGGGCCTTGAGGTGGGCAGGGGCAGGGTGAGGGTGTCAAAATGTGCGCGTTGATGCATGTGTTGCATGCGATCATGTTTGGGACGGACGAATCGAGAGAGATGGTTGTTGTGTTACGGATGCTCCTCTCTCTCTCACACACACACACAAACACACACACACACACACACACACAGACACACACACAAGTAAACTAGAATACCGTTCTCTCATGTATACACAACGTATCGGCATCTGTCTATGTCTCACTCATGCATGATCATTTGCACATTCACACCTCTCTGTGTCTGTATCACACACACACGGTCTCCACATTGCCCTTCCGCCACAACAAACATATGGACACATACACGCGTTGTCTCTCAGTCACACACACAAAATAAGTATTGAAAAAAACTAGGGCGCACCTAAAACGTCCAAATCCAAATAAACACGAACTGGAGCTAAATTCAAATATATGGAAATATTGCAGTGTCAAGAACTTTCCCAGGGAAAAAAGTTGGTAATATTCGAGGATTGTTTTCACACACACAAAAAGGTTCGGTGGATGTCCTTCGAGCGCGACACGGTGACTCACTATTCGATCGACAGCACGGCCGCGGTTCACGCGCTTGCACAGGATTCCGTATCATGGCTGTGGTACTAACTTAAAAAAAACTAATAAAAGCGTTGCCTAAGTCTCATGTTTACGTGTACTAGTACGGTTTTCTTTTAAGTTTGACCAACCTTATATAAAACTATAGTAAGCTCCCACACGCGCACTCATCAATTTGCCGCCACCGTCGTTGCGCATGCCGGCGCCCGCCTGCTCCGGCCAACAATTTCTCTCCCATCACTGCCGTGTCGCCGCCATCCCTGTGCCATGAAGCCGAAGGCTCGCCCGCTCACGTCGTCTGCAGTCCCTCCTCGCCATGTCGCCGCGCTGCCAAGCACATGAGCAGCTGGTGGAGCTGCGTCTATGCATGTAGCGTACAAAGAGGAGGACGAGCGCGTGCTCCAGCACACCGGTGAGGAGGAACTAGCGTGTCATTGTCGTCTCCGCCCGCGCGGAGGACGCACGCATGGTGGCTGTCGCGGCGCAAGCTGGTCGCGCGCGCGTCGAGCCCGCAAACCGGGTGCGGACACGGAATCTACCTTCGAGACCTTGAATTCCACGTGGATCCTGCAATCTGAAGGAGCAATTTGGGTCAGTCGACTCATGTGAGCCGTTTGATGCAACATGGATGGCTAGAAGGGCTTCTTCCACCTCTTCTGCCGTCTTCTTCCTTTGCTCCGTCGAACTTCTTTCACAAATCGACCGACCCAAATTATACTACTAGTACGAATGTATTAAGTACAGTAGGAACACGAAGATACGAGCAGTAGTACCAACTACAAGAAGAACAGTAGTAAGACATAGTACTAGTACTACTATACGTACTAAAGAGTTCAAATAACAAGAAAGAACATAAACATAGTTCTGCTAGGGCATCAGCACAACACACCCTTGAAAATAAACTAAGCAACTAGTTTGCTTGACACTGCAGTAGAACCAGCATGAGCAACGGCACTGCCACCCACTCAGAGTCCGAGTCCACGTCCTTGACTTCTTCCTCGTTCCTCTTCCTCTTCCTCTTCGCCGACGCTTCTTTGTGTGAACCGGACACTGGGCTCTGCTTCTTCATCCAACCATTGTAGATATTTAAACAAAGGTAGGAATCCATTGCTGCATACAGGATGTGATCTTCATCTAATGTCTTCGACTCCCATGCATGATGAAACTCGTGATGAGGTTTCTTCAGTTTATCATACGAAGGATCAATCATGGATGCTGCCAGGGTCAGCATTGAAGGTTGAGAGGAGGACACCAGGCTTGCCTTCTAGAGATCGAAGGGCTGGCCTACAATGAGACCTATCCGATGCAGGACATCCCTGTCGTTCTTAAAGCCTACAATAACAAATTTCACTCTTTTGTCCTTGAGGAAGTTCTTAAAATCCTGGCACTCAACATCGGCATGGCATATGTGGTAGACCAAGCAAACATTATGTGCGCAAACCTGGATCACGGCGGGCTTCTTCTTCTCTTCGTCCTTTAGATCCTTCTCTCTTCCCAGGACTGTGGTGTACTCAACATCTAGCCCAGCGACCCACTTATCCGTTGAACTGTTAAACATGCGTAGGAAGGAGCAAGCCATGCTTTCACCATCGCGGATCCACGTGTGTAGATGACGATGAATTGATCGCCGGTGATGGCTCTAACCTGGTACCCAGCGGCGACCATGGAGATTTGGGAGGCCATGGATTTTGGAGGGTTAGGAGAAGTTGAACTGTTGTACCCCGCAAAAACTGGGAGCGAACTAATGTGAAAGGTTGGGACGACTGGGAGTGAACTGTTGTGAGGTAGAAGACGAGGACGAGTAGGGCGTGCGAATGGCGTGGGGTTGCTGGCTTACCCGATGGATAAACGGCTGCAATCCCCCAAAGAGTTCTCGAGAACTATGCAGGACCCACTAGATGTCATGTCTACTAGACCCATATCGTAGGCCTGACGGTATAGCTTCTGCCTGTTCGCACGCCATGCCGGCACGTGGATGTAACTTCACTTAATTCTGTCAACCGTCGCGCCTCCCACGACCTTCGCCTCCCTCACGCGGTCGCGCCCTTTGAGACTTCGACCGGCTATAAATGAGCAATTTCTTTTGCCTACTCCGCATGCATGATACTCCCTCTGGTCCTTTTTACTCCCGTCAACCGTTTGCAAAGTGTTTGACCAAATTTATACTTTTTTTGAACACCACCTTATATTAATTAACCAGCCACACCAGTACGCTCATTTGATACAATATTCACCACACAGGGCGGTACATTATTTACAAGAATACCATCTAATCTATTGTCAAAGCTATACTTAGCGATTAAGTGTGCCACCTTATTGGCCGAACGACTAATCTTTGACAATTGAAGATTGTTGATCAACTTTGAGATGCTCAACGCTTTCATCTTAAAGTCACGCGTAGCAGACCTGTCATAGTCCCCCGATGCAAGAGACGCTACCACAAAAGCGCAATTAGTCTCTAAAATTACAAGATTATGAAGAGAAATACCTATGTAGAGACCGGCAATGCAAGCCCTAAGCTCCGCCTCCTCCACGCTTTGACAGGCATCAATGAAATCCCACGACCAAATTTATACTAAAAATATCAATATCTACAATACTGATTACAATGAGTATAAGAACTACGTTTTATAATGAGTGTAAAAATATTGATTTGACATTGTGAATGTTGATACTCCCTCCGTCTAGGTGAGTAAGTCATCTTAGGCTGTGCACCATGACCAAGGAGGAGGGGAAAACGAGAGATATTAATGTTTATTTGCTAATTAATAGTATTGCATACAATGAACTAACCACTGGATGTCATGTTTGATAGTCTCGGGTCATTAAAAGCATGCACACCGTCATCTCTTATTGGTTGATATGTCAAGAAACAAGAAACAAGGTAGAAGTTAATGCACCACGCCTACGTGTTTTGGGATTATTTGGTTTTCGTAAGATGACTTACACACCTAGATGGAGGGAGTACATTTTTCTATAAGTCTGGTGAATGTAGAGGTACATTGACTTCAGACAAAACTTAAATGCACAATGCAGACTAGTTCCTCCGTCAAGGTGCATGCCATGTCCTATCTTGTCATCACAACAAGGTTAGCTATTAGAGTACCACTACCTCCCTTCTAGTTTAAAGGGCTCGATTCAAAAATTTCACCTACTCTTAGCAAGATAGTAGAGGCGGTGGAATAGTTTTTGAAGTCTGCAAAAGTACTCAACTAATGCCGTCGTTCTTCACAAAAAAATGTGTTTACCAATGCATGCATGAACACTAGTTACTCTAACCCCCCTCTCTTCTTTAATTCTTTGCCACATCAGCATGTTTGCTATTCCCGTGTGCATGAAACCAGCTAAGATACCACCATTATGGCCAGCCTTAATCATCGCATGCAATAATTTAGTGCACCTTGAAATATGAACATGTGTGGGGCGTGTATGTTTTTAATGACTTGAGACTATACCTAGCCCGACATGCAAGCTGACTTATTATGCACCATTCCCCATACCTGCAGGAAGCCCGTTCGTCTCCAAATCTTTTCCTCTCCATGTGTGGAAACAATATGCCTGCCAAACTCTCCTTCTCCCTCCGGTGGTCCCCCCACTCCACCCCGTGTGAAAAAAATCTGCATGCATGACTCTCCTCCCCCACGCTCGTCCAATCCGTTTGTGACCAGCAATATTTCCACCCCTTCGCTCCCCCGTAATTTACTCCAACAAATATGCCCACGTAGCTTTTACTTAACTTCAGGTGCATTGAGTCACTGACATATGGGCCCAACAGGGGACTGGCCCACATGTCAGTGACGCAACTAGACCTGCAGTTAAGTCAGTGCAGCTCAGTCCATATCTTACGTAGGTGTGCCATTGCTCGCTATAAATATTGTGCCTCCCGCGACATCGCTATCTCCTCCCCCTCACGTTCATGTTCATCGCTATCTCCTCCCCCTCCCTCTCACGTCGACCACCATGGCATCGCCCCTCCCAAGCCCTAGGAGCCCCTCGCTGCACCGCGCGGACGGTCACGCGTCGCCATTCCGTGCCTCGCCACCACAAGTCGAGGAGGACGCATCGGTGTTTCGCTCCTCGCCGCTACGCGACGCGTCGTCGTTCCGTTCCTCGCAGCCACTAGTCCAGGAGGACGCGTCGGCGTTCCGCTCCTCGCCGCGACGCGACGCGTCGCCGTTCTGTTCCTCGCCGCCACTAGTCGAGGAGGAGGCGTCGGTGTTCCGCTCCTCACCGCGACGCGTCGAGGTGGATGCGTCGGCGTTCCCAATCTCGCCAGCACGCGCATTGGAGGACGCGTCGGCTCCCCGCTACGAGGAGAACACCACATCACCCGCCGAGCCCCCCCTCCCCAGCCTTGAGGAGCTTTGGAAAGAAATGGATGTCGCCTTGTGGCAGGCTTTGCCTCCAGCGGAGCGCGCCAAAATAGAGGCGGAGAAGAAGTCCAAGGAAGAGAAGCGCACCGCGGAACAAGCTGCCTGGGAGGCCTATGTCGCGTCCGAGAGAGTCAGGCAATTGGCTCTTTGGCAGAAGGCTCGTGCGAGGGCCGTGAGGGTGGCGGAGGACGCCTGTGCCGACGCCCTGAGTGCAGTCGGGCCCAAGTGCCTCATCTACACTTGGCGGTACGTGGACCGGGTGCACGCTTCCAGCAAGGAGGAGTACTTGTCATACTTGATGTTCTTCGCCAAGGGCCAGCAGTGACCGCTGCACGCATCCATGAGGTGATGCACCATGTCCGCTGGCGAGCCACAAAACGGCATCGGGCACTCATAGCAGTGGACGAAGGGCTCCTTGGAGGCATCGACCAGGCCGTCCATGAAATGGGAGTGGCTGTAGGGGACGTTGCGCCAGTTGAATATATGAGCAAGTTACTACGAGATTTAATCCGAATAAGCACAAAATAAATCATGACGGCTATATCAGAGATGAAACTAATCATGTGGACTAGCATAGTAGTAGGATACAGAGTAGAAACATGAATTCTACCACGATTTTGAATAGGAAGGATAGAAACACATACGGTGCAACGGGAGAAGCACCATTGGTGTTGAGGTTGTCGCCCATGTCGTTGAGGAAGAGGTTGTCGAGGTCGGGGAAGAAGTCGTCGTCGGTGAAGTCGTGGCTGCCAGCAGTCGCGAGAGTGCGCTCCCCAAATTTCAATAGCGCCCGCCGAATGTAGCGGAGGAGGGAGTGGCTGTAGGGGACGTTGCGGCCGCCGAATGGAGCGTATGAGTAGTACACGAAGCAGTAGATGGTGTCCTTACTAGTACTCCCTAGTCTCTATCTATCTATATCTACTCTTATAGAAAACCGAGTTGCTGATGATGGTATGCCTGCCATCTTGTAATATAGACCGTCTGATCTATATCTGACGGATAGAAAGCCAACTATGAAAATTTTATCAAAGATACCCGCACCTCTCTCCACATTTACAGATAAGGCCTTGCCTCATTCATCCTTATCTCCCACAACCTCGTGCTCCTCCGTATGTCTCTATCTCTACTACTCTTCTTTGTTTTTTATAATAAATCAAATAGTGCTGCGCCGTCCACTGCACGCCCGGCTGAACACGCCTCCTCGCCTCCATCATCACCAACGGAGTCTTTTATAGGAGTAGGAGTAGAGAAAAAACCGAGTTGGTGATGATGGTGTGCCGTGCAATGCATGGGCATCTTGCTATTCTTTTCATATAAGTCCGAACACCACATAGACACGGTCTTTGAGCACGGTTTGTAGTCGTTCCACGCTCGAGCATTGAAGTTTGTAACTATTTTAGATTAGAATATACTACTCCTCCGATGCTAGTAGTAGAGCAGAGTCCTACTCTACTACTCTACTCAAGCAAGTTAGGGCATAGTACTGTAGTAGGTACTGTAGGGAGTACCAGTACTGTGATCACTCAAGCAAGTTGTCTGGCATCAACATGACCCTACGCTGCTGGTATGTGTCTCGCAAGTCAAGCGGCATGTTGTAGTCATCATCACCTGTCCACTTCCCGCAGCACATATTCGCTTCTCCATCTTTGTCCGCACATAATATCCTCCAATCTTCCATCCCCGTTAAGGCGCCTCCCCCCTCATCCAAAACCCAAGCACTAACAATGGCAGAACCGAGCAGCGTCCGCCAAAAGAGTGGCTGTAATGTGCTCCCCACAGAGGTAATCAAGATCATTGTTTCGCGTGTGGACAATCTCAGTACCATGCCGCTCGTCGCGTGCTCGTCGGGGTTGTACCGTTTACTCAAAGCCCTTAGGCCAGAGCTTTTTAAGCCAGCTCCTTGCTTGATGATGCCGCCTGATCTTCAGAAACGGCGTGTCACGCAGTATAACGATCGTAGGGTGGCGAGCATCAACCCCCTTGACTGCGATCCGATCCCCGTCAGCCTCAACTACATTAACGGTATGTACTGGGTCGGCATGAACACATCTTGGATGGTGCTCGTCGACGGTCGCGGCAGCTGGATGCTCGTGGAGGTCTACACCCGGTGATTGACCCCCCTTCCTTCAATTAACACTGCACTGCTTTGGCACCGTGCCCGAGAATACTCGGAATCTTACAGTATCCAACATGATACCAAGTTTGATTTGCTCAAGGTTGTAATCTGCCAAGTGCCCACAAGATCTGTGAATTATAAAGACTTCAGGCTAATTGCGTTCTTTCAACCGCGGTCTTGCCTATCTGATAGGTCACTGCGATAAGTGGATAAATCTGCACGTCCATAGCAGGATCATACATCCTCCATGGTTCTCTGATGCCATTGAACACAAGGGCTTCATTTACGCTGTCGACTCCTTCTATGGCTCGACGTATTGCTGGCCTACTCCAGTCATCGCTACAAACGGCTCTTACATCAGTATGTTACTTTCCTATGATATCATGATGGCTTGCTTATATTACTGTCAACATTTACTGAAAAAATATGCATGCTCATAACATGTTGTTCTTAAGATTGACTAAATCAAGAGCCCTTTTTTATTTGACTCCAACTTGATATGATGTTGTAGGCCACCTGGTGTCCCTACCCTTCCTAATCCCAGAACCTTTCAAAGAAAAGCGGCATGGCAGTTGCAGGTGGTTCCTGGCTCGATCAGACGATGGCGAAAGATTGATGATCATTCGCACGTACCGGACGTGTTATTTCATGGAATACAACACAGTCACTGCAAGGTCTTTAAGCAGGATCCCAACTTCTCTGGGCCTTCAGGAATTTTTGACTGGATGCTGGTAACTAGCCTTGGTACACGCTCTCTGTTTGTCGGGCTGAATTATCTGATTAACCAGGAGATAACTGATGGCAAGGATCATGATGGCAGTGCGGTTTTGTTTATCAGGAAAAACTGTGTGTACACAGCGTACCATGCGTATCTGCATGCACCATACCCTGATATGTGCCGCCACGCTCTGCAACCGAAAGTTGGAGAGAGGGTCGCAAGTATCAGACTTCGACCTGCTGGCTGGAGTTTCCCCCGTCAGGCAGCCATCTGGTTCAAGCCATCAGCCAATCTCCATAGCTTAATAAATAGCAACGTCTAACTGAGCCAGTTAGTTAGATGCGTACACTTGTGTAGTAGGATCTTTATTTAGTTTGATGCATACACTTGTTCTTTTTTGGTGGCCCTTTTGTAATGATGGCTGATGTTTGGTTTGGAAGAGAGAGCTGCGTCTTCACTCTTCTGGCCTGCTTACTGCTTCTGTTGCACCCCTAGCCCTAGTTGCTGCTGCTGCTGTTTTCAATGTACAATCAGTAGTATATTTCGTCTGTTGGTTGAATAAATGTGTTGTTATAACGACAAACACAATGTTTTGGAAGTCGTTGCATGGTTCGATCCTTTAGTGCACCGTACAGTACGTAGCTCATACTATTTTTCGTACGGAACACATTTTTCACTTGTTGATAACATGCAGCCCACTGTTGAAGGCCCAATAGAGAAGCCCATAATTAACTGGAAGGGAGGCTCTCACATGAATCCGGCCCAGGTACATGCTCATGGTCCCCTAAACATAAATAAGTAAATAAATAAATAAAGCTAAATGCTCATGCACCAGTTCTTTGGGAAAATAGGTAGCCCAATATTTCTTTTTGAAGAATACCCAAGCTAGGCCTATTTGTTTTCTCCGAATTACTAGGTTGCAAATCTTTCAAGACGTGGAGGGATGCATTCCGTCCTGGCCAAAGAGTATGGTCAATGTCTGTTAAGTAATATCAAAAGGGTTGAAAATTCCAAAAAAAATATAGCAAATGGGATATTAGTTTCTTTTTTTGTTTTTGTTCTTCACTGATATTTTATACGTATTTCATTGGATTTAACATGACATAGTACTAATTTATTTTTAAATTTTTTTAGTGTGGCTATTAATTTTTGGATTAAGAATACTTCGTTTCCCAGCAAAAATTTGCGAATTTTCAAAATTTCCCACATATTTAGTTAATTTTTTGACCCTGGTATTGACCAGAAAATGGGCAGCAATTCTGAAGATAGAAAATGGGTTGCAATAAATTCCATATGAATTAGAAAATGAGTAAAAATTATAAAAATAATAGCAAATGGGTTGTACACGCCACAGATTTTGAGGCTGGCTTGTTTACGCAAGTCTTTGTCAGTGAACACACGATTCTAGCAGCAGTGACTGTTGGATGTCCATCCAACAGCCGACGTGCTTCTTCAATCTCTGATCTTCCTACTCCAGCTGCCTAAACTAGCGCCGGTGGGACTGCCTGCTCCCTCCTCTTGTGGCCCGCTGTGATGCCGCGCAGGCTTCCCCGGCCCACCCTACTCCCTCCGCTGGCCTGGCCGCACTCAATCAATTGCCTCCTTATTACGCGAAAAAATGATTCCTCCCACTGACATCTAGGGCGCACCGGTTGGGAGGCTGACCTGTGGGCCTACTAAGTTGAGGCGTACGCAGGACTTGTCAACTTAGTCAACAAACGATTCTAGCAGTAGTAACCGTTGGATTTGAATCGAACGGTCCTGCTTTTATATAGATATTTATTGGGGAGTTGATACGTCCATTTTTCATCATGCTTTTATATATATATTTATTGCATTATGGGTTGTTATTACACATTATGTCACAATGCTTATGGCTATTCTCTCTTATTTTACGAGGTTTATCATGAAGAGGGAGAATGCCGGCAGCTAGGATTCTGGCTAGAAAAGGAGCAAATATTGGAAACCTATTCTGCACAGCTCCAAAAATCCTGAAACTCCACGAAATTCATTTTTGGAATTAATAAGAATTATTGAGCAAAGAGAGTACCAGAGGGGGCCCACACCATGGCCATGAGGGTGGGGTGCATGCCCACCCCTACTGGGCGCGCCCCCTGTCTCGTGGGCTCCCTGGTGGCCCTCTGGTGCCCATGTTCTGCTATATGAAGGCTTTTACCCTAGAAAAAATCATAAGCAAGCTCATAGGACGAAACTCCGCCGCCACGAGGCGGAACCTTGGCGGAACCAATCTAGGGCTCCGGTGGAGTTGTTCTGCCGAGGAAACCTCCCTCCGGGAGGGGGAAATCATCACCATCGTCATCACCAATGATATTCTCATCGGGAGGGGGTCAATCTCCATCAACATCTTCACCAGCACCATCTCCTCTCAAAACCCTAGTTCATCTCTTGTATCAAATCTTGTATCAAAACCACAAATTGGTACCTATGGGTTGCTAGTAGTGTTGATTACTCCTTGTAGTTGATGCTAATTGGTTTATTTGGTGGAAGATCATATGTTCAGATCCTTAATGAATATTAATAATCCTCTGGTCATGAACATGAATATGCTTTGTGAGTAGTTATGTTTCTTCCTGAGGACATGGGCGAAGTCTTGCTATTAGTAGTCATGTGAATTTGGTATTCGTTCGATATTTTGATGAGATGTATGTTGTCTCTCCTCTAGTGGTGTTATGTGAACGTCGACTACATGACACTTCACCATTATTTGGGCCTAGAGGAAGGCATTGGGAAGTAATAAGTAGACGATGGGTTGCTAGAGTGACAGAAGCTTAAACCGTAGTTTATGCATTGCTTCGTAAGGGGCTGATTTGGATCCACTAGTTTCATGCTATGGTTAGGTTTACCTTAATACTTCTTTTGTAGTTGCGGATGCTTGCAATAGGGTTTAATCATAAGTGGGATGCTTGTCCAAGAAAGGGCAGTACCCAAGCACCGGTCCACCCACACATCAAATTAACAAAGTACCGAACGTGAATCATATGAGCGTGATGAAAACTAGCTTGATGATAATTCCCATGTGTCCTCGGGAGCGCTTTTCTCATTATAAGAAATTGTCCAGGATTTTCCTTTGCTATAAAAAGGATTGGGCCATCTTGCTGCACCTTATTACCTTTCATTACTTGTTACCTGTTACAAATTATCCTATCACAAAACTATTTGTTACCTACAATTTCAGTGCTTGCAGAGAATACCTTACTGAAAACCGCTTGTCATTTCCTTCTGCTCCTCGTTGGGTTCTACACTCTTACTTATCGAAAGTACTACGATAGATCCCCTATATTTGTGGGTCATCGATCACACACAATTTTCCCCATTAAATCGTTTTTGATAGCGTTGCCATTGCAAGCGATATTAAAAAAATATTGTTTGCGTTGTTCAATGCACACACACACGGTGCGTAGAAGAAACTATGTGGCATAGGTTGTCGATACGTCTCCAACATATCTATAATTTTTTATTGTTCCATGCTGGTGTATTATCATTCTTGGATGTCTTACAATCATTTTATATCATTTTTTGGGACTAACCTATTGACATAGTTCCAAGGGCCAGTTGTTGTTTTCTGCTTGTTTTTTTACATCGTAGGAAATCAATACCAAAGGGAGTCCAAACGCAGTGAAACTTTTTGTGGATTTTTTTGGACCAAAACACACCTGATGGGCCGGAGAAGCACTTGGGGAGTGCCCCGAGGGGGGCACAACCCACCAGGGTGCACCTGGGCCCCCAGGTGCGCCCAGGTGGGTTGTGCTCACCTCGGTGGCCTCCCGCGCCGCCTATTTCCTCTATAAATTCCCCAATATTCCAGAAACCCTAGGGGAGTCTACGAAAATCAATTCCAACAGCCACAAGTTCCAGAACCACCAGATCCAATCTAGAAACCATCACGGAGGGGTTCATCATCCTCATTGGTGCCTCTTCGATGATGCGTGCGTAGTTCATTATAGACCTGCGGGTCCGTTGTTAGTAGCTAGATTTCTTCCTCTCTCTCTTTTGATTCTCAATACAATGGTCTCTTGGAGATCTATTTGATGTAACTCTTTTTTTGCGGTGTCTTTGTTGGGATCCGATGAACTTTGAGTTTATAATCAAATCTATGTTTTTATCCATGAAAGTTATTTGAGTTCTTTGATCTCTTTTATGCATGATTACTTATAGGCTCATATTTCTTCTTTGAATCTTTGGTTTAGTTAGGCCAACTAGATCAATTTTTCTTGCCATGGGAAGAGGTGCTTTGTGATGGGTTCGATCTTATGGTGCTTGATCCCAGTGACAGAAGGGGAAACAACACGTATGTATCATTGCCATTAAGGATAACAAGATGGGGTCAATTTCTACATAAATAGATCTTGTCTACATCATGTCATCGTTCTTATTGCATTACTCCATTTTTCCATGAACTTAATACACTAGATGCATGGTGGATAGCGGTCGATGTGTGGAGTAATAGTAGTAGATGCAGGAGGGAGTCGGTCTACTAATCTTGGACGTGATGCCTATACAATGATCATTGCCTGTATATCGTCATGAGTATTTGAAGTTCTATCAATTTCCCAACAGTAATTTGTTTACCCACCGTTGCTATTTTTCTTGAGAGAAGCCACTAGTAAAATCTATGGCCCCGGGGTCTCTTCTTTATTATATTTCCCTTCAAGATATATTTTTATTCGCTTTTATTTCCAGATCTATTAATCCAAAAATACAAAAGTACCTTGCTGCACTTTATTTTATTTCGATCTATTTATTCAATCTATTACAACTTTCTCCCGTCCACGTGCCAATTTCTGGCGACGTTATCCGAAAAGGATTGACAACCCCTTTAACACGTCGGGTTGCAAATATTTGTTCTTTGTGTGCAGAAGTTGTTTACGTGGTGTTGCGTGGTTCTCCTACTGGTTCAATAACCTTGATCTCATCACTGATGGATGCATCATCCCTTCCTCTTTGGGGAAATACCGACGTAGTTCAAGCAACATCAGTTGTCCATCACACACACTTTTTTATGTGGTAAACATTTGCGCATGGTGGCCTAACACAAACATTTTTCAAGAGGAAGTCGTGTGTGATTGTAAAGAATAGAATCGACAAACTGCATAATAAAGGTTGCCATCACAAGGGGCAATACAATGTGACTTTCTTTTGCACTAAGGGATCTAGCATACAAACAAATAAGCACATGGCAACCTCTGCTTCCCACTGCGAAGGGCCTATCTTTTACTTTTATGCAAGAGTCAAAGTTTTTCTCTCTATTCCTTTTTATTTTTCTTCTTTGGCAAGCATCATGTCATGAGGAAAGATCTAGGCACATATGTTCAGTTGAATATGGGTGGCATGAGTTATTATTGTTGACATCACCCTGGAGGTGAGTACGTTGCGAGGCGAAACTATAAGCCCCTATCTTTCTATGTGTCCAGTTGAAACATTTTGCTCATTTGTATGCGGTGAATGTTAGAAATCATAGAAGACTATATGATGGTCGAGTATGTGGACTCTCCTAAAGGCTCCAATACGTGACCCTTCCAGAAAAGATGATGAATTGTAGTTGAAAAGTTGACTGAGAACATAGTTAGTTAGTTACTAATAGGGTTTATGCTTTATACTTCAGTTGTGTGATGAATTCTTACTTATTCATGGGAAGTCTATAATAATAGTTTTATGTTTAATTATGTTGCTTTTATAATAATCTACATGATGCTTCTATGCCCGTATTTTGTTTTTATCGACACCTCTCTCTCTAAGCATGTGGACATCTTTTTCGATTTTGGTTTTTGATTTCGGTTTTCGCTTGAGGACAAGCGAGATCTAAGCTTGGGGGAGTTGGTACGTCCATTTTGCATCATGTTTTCCTACTTTTATTTATGATGTTTTTATGCATAATAATGCTTTTTGGAGTAATTCTAATGCCTTTTCTCTCATAATATGCAAGGTACACACAAAGAGGGAGAATTCCGGCAGCTGGAAATCTGGACCTGGAAAAGCTACGTCAGGCCACCTATTCTGCACAACTCCAAACAAGCTGAAATTTCACGGAGATTTTTTATGAAATATTTGAGGAATATTGGAGCCAATAACTACAAGAGGGGGGCCACCGGGTGGGCACAACCCACCTGGGCGCGCCTAGGAGCCCAGGCGCGCCCTGGTGGGTTGTGCTCACCCAGGCCCACCTCCGATGCCCATCTTCCGCTATATAAGTCATTTTTACCTAGAAAAATGAAGAGAAGACTTTCGGGATGGAGCACTGCCGTTTTGAGGAGGAACTTGGGCAGGAGCACTTTTGCCCTCCGGCGGAGCGATTCCGTCGGGGGAACTCCCTCCCTCCCCCCGGAGGGGGAAATCATCGTCATCATCATCACCAACAACTCTCCCATCTTCGGGAGGGCAATCTCCATCAACATCTTCAACAGCACCATCTCCTCTAAAACCCTAGTTCATCTCTTGTGTTCAATCTTTGTACCAGAACTATAGATTGGTGCTTGTGGGTGACTAGTAGTGTTGATTACATCTTGTAGTTGATTACTACATGGTTTATATGGTGGAAGATTATATGTTCATATCCATTATGATATTTAATACCCCTCTGATCTTGAGCATGATTATCATTTGTGAGTAGTTACTTTTGTTCTTGAGGTCACGGGAGAAATCATGTTGCAAGTAATCATGTGAACTTGATATGTGTTCGATATTTTGATAGTATGTATGTTGTGATTCCCTTAGTGGTGTCATGTGAACGTCGACTACTTGACACTTCACCATATTTGGGCCTAAGGGAATGCATTGTGTTGTAGTTATTAGATGATGGGTTGCGAGAGTGATAGAAGCTTAAACCCTAGTTTATGCGCTATTCCGTAAGGGACCGATTGGACCCAAAAGTTTAATGCTATGGTTAGAATTTATTCTTAATAATTTTCTCATAGTTGTGGATGCTTGCGAGGGGGTTAATCATAAGTAGGAGGTTTGTTCAAGTAAGAACAACACCTAAGCACCAGTCCACCCACATATCAAATTATCAAAGTAGCGAACACAAATCGAACCAACATGATGAAAGTGACTAGATGAAATTCTTGTGTACCCTCAAGAACGCTTTGCTTACTATAAGAGACCATTTTGGAATGTCCTTTGCCTCGAAAGTATTGGGCTACCTTGCTGCACTTTTGTTACTACTATCATTATTTGCTTGTTACAAATTATCTTGCTATCATACTCTGTTACTCACAATTTCAGCACTTGCAGACATTACCTTGCTGAAAACCACTTGTCATTTCCTTGAGCTCCTCGTTGGGTTTGACACTCTTACTTATCGAAAAGAGCTACAATTGATCCCCTATACTTGCCGGGGAGTGAAGCGCCTTTGGTAAGGAAACATTTATATAGTGTGCTGAAATTTATTGTCACTTGTTACTATGGAGAACAATCCTTTGAGGGGTTTGTTCGGGGTATCTTCACCTCGACCGGAACCACAATTATCTACCCCTCAACCTACTACACCTACTGAAAATGTTGAATACAAAATTCCTTCGGGTCTGATAGAAGAACTGCTAGCTAATCCTTGTG
Source organism: Triticum dicoccoides (assembly GCF_002162155.2). Classification (NCBI taxonomy): domain Eukaryota; kingdom Viridiplantae; phylum Streptophyta; class Magnoliopsida; order Poales; family Poaceae; genus Triticum; species Triticum dicoccoides. The sequence continues at coordinate 472,068,532 of NC_041393.1, read as the reverse complement.
GATTGTTTAAGCTTGCAGGTTTACCCGGAGATGAAGTTATGAAGAAGGTATTCCCTTTATCTTTGAAGGGAAAAGCATTGGCATGGTATAGGCTATGCGATGATATTGAAGCTTGGAATTGGAATCTATTGAAATTGGAGTTTCACCAAAAAATTATCCTATGCATTTAGTTCATCGTGATCGGAATTACATATATATATTTTGGCCTCATGATGGAGAAAGTATCGCTCTAGCTTGGGGGAGGCTTAATTCAATGTTATATTCATGCCCCAATCATGAGCTCTCAAGAGAAATTATTATTTAGAGTTCTTAGGCTCGGCTTTCTCGTGATGATCAATCCATGCTTGATACTCCTTGTACTGGTTCTTTTTTGAAGAAGTCTATTGAATTCTGGTGGGATCTTTTGGAAAGAATTAAATGCAACTCTGAAGATTGGGAACTCAATGAACATAAAGAGTCAGGTATTAAGCTTAAGTATGATTGTGTTAAATCTTTTATGAATACCGATGCTTTTCAAAAGTTTACCACTAGATATGGACTTGACTCTGAGATAGTAGCCTCCTTTTTTGAATCATTTGCTACTCATGTTGATCTCCCTAAAGAGAAGTGGTTTAAATATCACCCACCTGTTAAATAAGAAATTAAAGAACCGATTCTAGCTAAAGAAGAAACTATACTTTATAATGTTGATCCGGTTGTTCCTACTGCTTATATTGAGAAACCACCTTTCCTTGTTAGGATAAAGGAACATGCTAAGCTTTCAACTGTGGTCAACAAAAGTTATATTAGAACACCCAAACCTGATGAACAAATTAAAGTAGAACCTACTATTGCTATTGTTAAAGATCTCTTGGAAGAAGATGTAGATGGGCATGTTATTTAATTCTGTGAAGAAGCTGCTAGAATTACCAAACCCGATAAAAAAGGATAAACATAGACCTGTGTGTCGCGGGATCCGTGGCCACCTATGGGACCGAGCGGCCCCTTGCTGGTTCAGGCGGGGACGTCGCGTTAAACAAAGAGCAGAACAGCGCAAGGCAGCACGGCAGAGAGCACACGAGCAATTTACCAAGGTTAGGGCCGCCGCGAGGCATAAGACCCTACTCCTGATTTAGTGGATTGATGGTGGAAATGAGTGTGGTGGTGTGTGGTACACTAGCCCGACAAGGCCTGCCTTCAGGGCTACAGTCACCACAAGCGTATGGTGGCTTGGATTTGTCAAGTTTCCAACCCTCTAACCCCCTCCTACGAATGCTATGGGCCTCCTTTTATAGATTAAAGGGGTCATCACAGTGGCAAAATAGTCATTAACCACTGATATGATAGCAAATAGCGCTATCATACCTAACTCTGCGGGCTGACAGGGTGAATTAAATGCACCGCTCAGTGTCACATCACTAGCTGCCCAGCAAGGCATGTCGTGCTTATCTTGCTAGCTCCGCATCTGTTCTCTTGACACGTCACTAGACGGGTGTCATCTGTGGGTTTCTTCTGTAGGAGAGGGCTACCATGTGGCAAACGCTACCACTTAATCATCTTGCGGCTTGACACTACACTAATTGACGACATGGGTCGTACTTGCGTGGTTGGCGGGGTGGTTCAGCCCACCGCAAGCCCCGGCAGGTCTTGCCGGGGAGTCTTGGTTGCTTGCTTCTGGTGGTGGCCTGGCCCCTCGCCGGGCTCGCCTGCCCGGCGAGGGAGGCCCTTTCCTTGTAGATATCTTGTTCTCTTGGCTTGTCCTTGGTCTCTCTAGGTTGTATGTTTGGTTCTTCAAATCTCTTGGGCCTTCAATCTCTGGCGTGAGCTGGTGCTTCAATCTTGATCTTGTGCATGTGTACAGTTGGGCAACATACCCGGGGTCTATTGCACCAAGCCCTCGGGCCTGCCCCGACCGCGCTGCGGAGTGTCGGTGGGGTAGGGCCTAATAAGTGCACAGGCAAGGCTGCTGAAGGGGTTGGCCCCTTGATGTTTTCCGTTGCTGCTGCAGTAGTCTTTATTCTGGGGCGGTTTCCAATTTCTCCGTGTGTGGTGTGCGGCGTCGTGCAAGGACTTGGATCGTGGCCTACGGATTTTCCTTGCCCCATGATCACGGGGCAAAAATTGCCATCCCACTCTCCCCCCTGTCCTGCATGTACCTTGCCACGTGTTCCGCATGCATTGGGCGTGCTAGGTGGTGGATGTGAAGGGAACGGGGAGGAGTGTTGTGGTTGAAAACCGAGCGTCGATGGTTGGAGCAGAGGGGTGGCCTCGACCCTCTGAGTCGTAGTGGGTGCAGAGGAGTCGCATTGGAGGAGAGGGGCGGCCATTTCCCGTAGGAGGGGCCAACCCCCTGCACCGTTTCCCTATAAAAGGGGTCGGGGCAGTGTTCTTCTGCACACACTCCTCCTTCTCCTTTGCGATCATTTTCTTCTAGCCATGGCGCGAGGGCGAGGGCATGGTGGAACTTCAGTGCTGGCGACGAGGGCTTGTTCTAGACAACACGCTCCTCCTCCTCCGAACCCTGAGGCAGTGGAGTCATCCGCATGGAGAGGAGGAAGAGGGCGTGGTCACGGCGCTCGAGGAGGAGGAGGACGGGGTGGCGCCGTGGCAACGCCTCCGCCGGAAGCCCCGCCCCGATGGAAGGCCATGTCGGGGACCAACCTCGAGAGTTCATCATCAGGCTGTATAAGCCAATGCGTAGCCGACATCGTCTCCCAACCTTATTCGCATGGGAGATGGAGCTCGAGCAACCGCGCGACCTGAGGTTACACATGAGGGGCTATGGGGATGGAAGCACGAGGGTTGATGTCGACTTCCCCGCCCCTCATGTAATGTACCTCCACCGCAGCTGGAAGACCTTCGCCTGTGCCCATAGCTTCTCGAAGGGGCACATTCTCCATTTTAAATTAATGGATAGTGCCCTGCTCTCTGTCAAGATATTTGGGCGCTCGGGAGGTCGTTTAGGGTGCTACATGGAGAGCTCGACCAACGACGAAAGCTCCTCCTCGAGCGAAAGCGAAGAGGAGGACAGTGACGGCGATAACGATGGCATCGGGCGGAGGGGCGACGACTCTGACTCCGGCTAATTGTTGCCCGCACCATCTTCATCAGGCGGCAGCACCATCATCTACATCTCCTCCCTGGTAACAAGATTTGCTAGGGAGTTGGGTGCAGAGGTGCGGATGGTGCTGTCGGGCTCCTCCAACAGTCTTCCAGCTGGACCCCGGCAGGCTTCCGCTCGGGTTGCAGCTCCGTTAGCCCTGCCGAGTCCTGCTGGCCCTAGTGACGGTGGTTTACAGGGTCGTCTTCCGCCATGCTCTCCATCAAGGCGTTCCCTCGCGCTCCCGCTCCCCTCGGGCTACCTCTCCTGGAGCCCGATGAGAGCAGGCCGGACCTCCGCCTTGACGCTCCTTTTGCCCTCCCCAACTTTGACGGCTGCACCTAGGAGGAGAGGGACAAGAAAGGAATTACAGAGCACTTATCTTTTTTCAATCTTAAATCTGTCGACAATTGGCAAATTTTAATTCAAATAATGTAATCTCTCGAGTCCATCTTTGTATTTTGTAATGCTTGTACTTGTAACTGCATATAAATGAAAAAGATGAATCTCACCGGGAACTCGTGCATGTGTATGTCCAAGCAGAGGCAAAGTGCCTCTTTAATATAACAAACGAGTTTTCCCCAGCAAGATATCTTGCTCGCACCCTCTTTTGTCTGCCGGAAGACTCTGTCTTCTGGGGAACTGACAGAGGGGCTAGCCCCTAGCCACTCCCTTTTCCCAAAGGCCACTGCGACCACCCTTACCAAAGCAGTGTTCGAGTCATGGGCTAAGTTTCAAAGAGAGAGGCAAGGATTTCTCATGCAAAGTTGTAGCTTTACAGAATACTGATGGACAAGAGGTGAACTCATCTGTTTGGCTTGCCGGGGATCACCGTGCATTGCAATCTTATCGTCCTTTGTCGAAGCCAAGTTCACGGTAAGAATCTGCAACTCCATGTAGATGAGAATGAATGCAGGATGTAATCCTATATATATGCATATGCAAATTCTCATGAAATGCTTATGCAATGATCTGGGTGTGCTTGTGCATGCATGCAATCTTAGTTGGGCCCCCCTATAGCGCTTCTTTATCTTCTCTTGCACGGGGTCATCGCCCCGGCTTGTACAAGGGATTACATGCAACTTCGGCAAGGCCATGTACAACGGGTGGCTGCCGAGAAAGGCCCGACAGCCTCTGCGCCTTATGGGTAGAACTTATGGATATGCTCCATGTTGCATGAGTTTTGCAACGATGAGCCATCTCCGGTCTCCAGACGGACTGCGCCAGGTCTAGTGACTCATACTACCCGGTAAGGGCCTTCCCACTTTGGTGACAACTTGTGTGTACCCTTGGCGGACTGAACGCGCCTAAGGACAAGGTCACCTTCCTCAAAACACCGGGCACGAAACCTGCGGCTGTGATAGCGACGTAGGGCTTGCTGAGAGCGTACAACATGCGTAGCGGCCCGGAGACGGTTCTCCTCGAGTAGCACAGCGTCGTCACGCCGGTGCTGATCTTGCTCTACTTCATCGTAGGCAAGCACTCAAGGAGACCCGTAAATGAGTTCTGTGGGGATAACTGCTTCTGCCCCGTAGACCAGGGAGAAGGGAGTCTGCCCGGTAGCTCGATTAGGTGTCGTTCTGAGGGACCAGAGAACTACCGGCAGCTCCTCGATCAACCGATTTTTGTGCTTCTATAACGTATCAAAAGTTCTTATCTTGAGTCCACGAAGCACTTCAGCGTTCGGCCTCTTAGCTTGCCCATTGCTCCGGGGGTGTGCCATGAAGGCAAATGAGATTTTTCATCCGAGGGTTTGAACATATTGCATGAAGGCGTGGCTCGTGAATTTGGTGCCGTTGCGAGTAATGATCCTTGCCGGAACTCTGAAGCGACACACCAATTCTTTCAAGAACTTGATAGCTGACCGGGCAGTCACCTGCCTCACGACAGTCACTTCCGGCCACTTTGTAAACTTGTCGATGGCGACGAACAAGAATTCAAAGCCCGCGATTGCTTAGGGGAAGGGGCCGAAGATATCGAGCCCCCAGACCGAAAATGGCCAGGACAGAGGGATTGTCTGAAGAGCTTGGGCATGTTGGGGAACGTTGCAGAAAATTAAATTTTTTCCTACGGTTTCACCAAGATCCATCTATGAGTTCATCTAAGCAACGAGTCAAGGGAGTGAGTTTGCATCTACATACCACTTGTAGATCGCGTGCGGAAGCGTTCAAGGGGATGGTGATGATGGAGTTGTACTCGTCGTGATTCGGATCACCGATGACCAAGTGCTGAACGGACAGCACCTCCGCGTTCAACACACGTACGGGACGGACGACGTCTCCTCCCTCTTGATCCAGCAAGGAGGAAGGAGAGGTTGAGGAAGGCAGCTCCAACGGCAGCACGACGGCGTGGTGTAGTTGGTGCAGAAGTACTCCGACAGGGCTTCGCCAAGCACGTACGGAGGAGGAGAGGTGTTGGGGAGGGGAGGGGCTGCGCCTTGAGTTGTGTGTGTAGCAGCCCTCCCCTCACCCCTCTATATATAGGAGGAGAGGGGCAAGGGGGCCGGCCCTCTAGGGGAAACCCTAGAGGGGGGCGGCGGCCAAAGGGAGAGGGAAAAGGGGTGGCTTGCCCCCCAAGCTAGGGGGCGCCCCCTTTAGGGTTTCCCCTCCCCTTGCCCTAGCCGCATGGGCCTAGGTGGGGAGGCGCGCCCAGCCCACTAGGGGCTGGCTCCCTCTCCCACACAGCCCATGTGGCCCCCCCGGGAGGGGTGGCCCCACCTGGTGGACCCCCGGAACCCTTCCGGTGGCCCCGGTACAATACCGGTATGCCACCGAAACTTTCCGGTGTTCGTTTAACTGCCTTCCTTATATAAATCTTTACCTCCGGACCATTCCGGAACTCCTCGTGACGTCCAGGATCTCATCCGGGACTCCGAACAACATTCAGTAATCACATACTTGTCTTCCTGATAACCCTAGCGTCACCGAACCTTAAGTGTGTAGACCCTACGGGTTCGGGAGACATGCAGACATGACCGAGATGACCTCAGGTCAATAACCAACAGCGGGATCTGGATACCCATGTTGGCTCCCACATGCTCCTCGATGTTGTCATCAGATGAACCACGATGTCGAGGATTCGATCAAACCCCGTATGCAATTCCGTTTGTCAATCGGTACGTTACATGCCCGAGACTCGATCGTCGGTATCCCAATACCTCGTTCAGTCTCGTTACCGGCAAGTCACTTTACTCGTACCTTAATGCATGATCCCGTGATCAAACACTTGGTCAATTTGAGCTCATTGTGATGATGCATTACCGAGTGGGCCCAGTGATACCTCTCCGTCATACGGAGTGACAAATCCCAGTCTCGATCCGTGTCAACCCAACAGACACTTTCGGAGATACCTGTAATGCACCTTTATAGTCACCCAGTTACGTTGTGACGTTTGGTACACCCAAAGCACTCCTACGGTATCCGGGAGTTACACGATCTCATGGTCTAAGGAAGAGATACTTGACATTGGAAAAGCTCTAGCAAACGAACTAACCGACCTTTGTGCTATGCTTAGGATTGGGTCTTGTCCATCACATCATTCTCCTAATGATGTGATCCCGTTATCAATGACATCCAATGTCCATAGCCAGGAAACCATGACTATCTGTTGATCACAACGAGCTAGTCAACTAGAGGCTCACTAGGGACATATTGTGGTCTATGTATTCACACGTGTATTACGATTTCCGGATAATACAGTTATAGCATGAATAAAAGACTATTATTATGAACAAAGAAATATAATAATAACACTTTTTTTATTGCCTCTAGGGCATATTTCCAACAGTCTCCCACTTGCACTAGAGTTAATAATCTAGTTACATTGTGATGAATCGAACACCCATAGAGTTCTGGTGTTGATCATGTTTTGCTCACGAGAGAGGTTTAGTCAGCGGATCTGCGACATTCAGATTCGTATGTACTTTGCAAATTTCTATGTCTCCATCTTGAACATTTTCACGGATGGAGTTGAAACGACGCTTGATGTGCCTGGTCTTCTTGTGAAATCTGGGCTCCTTCGCAAGGGCAATAGCTCCAGTATTGTCACAGAAAAGTTTGATCGGCCCCGATGCATTGGGTATGACTCCTAGGTCGGTGATGAACTCCTTCACCCAAATAGCTTCATGCGCTGCCTCCGAGGCTGCCATGTACTCCGCTTCACATGTAGATCCCGCCACGACGCTCTGCTTGCAGCTGCACCAGCTTACTGCTCCACCATTCAACATATACACGTATCCGGTTTGTGACTTAGAGTCATCCAGATCTGTATCGAAGCTAGCGTCGACGTAACCCTTTATGACGAGCTCTTCGTCACCTCCATAAACGAGAAACATGTCCTTTGTCCTTTTCAAGTACTTCAGGATATTCTTGACCGTTGTCCAGTGTTCCTTGCCGGGATTAATTTGGTACCTTCCTACCAAACTTACGGCAAGGTTTACATCAGGTCTGGTACACAGCATGGCATACATAATAGATCCTATGGCTAAAGCATAGGGGATGACACTCATCTCTTCTTTATCTTTTGCCATGGTCAGGCATTGAGCCGAGCTCAATCTCACACCTTGCAATACAGGCAAGAACCCCTTCTTGGACTGATCCATTTTGAACTTCTTCAAAATTTTATCAAGGTATGTGCTTTGTGAAAGACCTATGAGGCGTCTCGATCTATTTCTGTAGATCTTGATGCCTAATATATAAGCAGCTTCTCCAAGGTCCTTCATTGAAAAACACTTATTCAAGTAGGCCTTAATGCTGTCCAAGAATTCTATATCATTTCCCATCAAAAGTATGTCATCTACATATAATATGAGAAATGCTACAGAGCTCCCACTCACTTTCTTGTAAACGCAGGCTTCTCCATAAGTCTGCATAAACCCAAACGCTTTGATCATCTCATCAAAGCGAATGTTCCAACTCCGAGATGCTTGCACCAGCCCATAAATGGATCGCTGGAGCTTGCATACTTTGTTAGCGTTCTTAGGATCGACGAAACCTTCTGGCTGCATCATATACAGCTCTTCCTTAAGATAACCGTTAAGGAATGCCGTTTTGACGTCCATCTGCCATATCTCATAATCATAGTATGCGGCAATTGCTAACATGATTCGGACGGAGTTAAGCTTCGCTATGGGAGAGAAAGTCTCATCATAGTCAATCCCTTGAACTTGCCGATAACCCTTAGCGACAAGTCAAGCTTTATAGATGGTGACATTACCATCTGCGTCCGTCTTCTTCTTAAAGATCCATTTGTTTTCTATCGCTCGCCGATCATCGGGCAAGTCAGTCAAAGTCCATACTTTGTTTTCATACATGGATTCTATCTCGGATTTCATGGCTTCTAGCCATTTGTTGGAATCTGGGCCCGCCATCGCTTCTTCATAGTTCGAAGGTTCACCGTTGTCTAACAACATGATTTCCAGGACAGGGTTGCCGTACCAGTCTGGTGCGGAACGTGTCCTTGTGGACCTACGAAGTTCAGTAGCAACTTGATCCGAAGTACCTTGATCATCATCATTATTTTCCTCTTCAGTTGGTGTAGGCAACACAGGAACATTTTCTTGAGCTGCACTACTTTCCCGTTCAAGAGGTAGTACTTCATTGAGTTCTACTTTCCTCCCACTTACTTCTTTCGAGAGAAACTCTTTTTCCAGAAAGGATCCTTTCTTGGCAACAAAGATCTTGCCCTTGGATCTTAAGTAGAAGGTATACCCAATGGTTTCTTTAGGGTATCCTATGAAGACGCATTTTTCCGACTTGGGTTCGAGCTTTTCAGGTTGAAGTTTCTTGACATAAGCATCGCATCCCCAAACTTTTAGAAACGACAGCTTAGGTTTCTTCCCAAACCACAATCCATACGGTGTCGTCTCAACGGATTTAGACGGTGCCCTATTTAAAGTGAATGTAGCTGTCTCTAGAGCGTATCCCCAAAATGATAGCGGTAAATCAGTAAGAGACATCATAGACCGCACCATATCCAATAGAGTGCGATTACGACGTTCGGACACACCGTTACGCTGAGGTGTTCCAGGCGGCGTGAGTTGTGAAACGATTCCACATTTCCTTAAGTGTGTACCAAATTCGTGACTTAAGTATTCTCCTCCACGATCTGATCGTAAGAATTTTATCTTTCGGTCATGTTGATTCTCTACTTCATTCTGAAATTCCTTGAACTTTTCAAAGGTCTCAGACTTGTGTTTCATCAAGTAGACATACCCATATCTACTCAAGTCATCTGTGAGAGTGCGAACATAACGATATCCTCTGCGAGCCTCAACACTCATTGGACTGCACACATCGGTATGTATGATTTCCAACAAGTTGGTTGCTCGCTCCATTGTTCCGGAGAACGGAGTCTTGGTCATCTTGCCCATGAGGCATGGTTCGCATGTGTCAAATGATTCATAATCGAGAGACTCCAAAAGTACATCATCATGGAGTTTCTTCATGCGCTAGACACCAATGTGACCAAGGCGGCAGTGCCACAAGTATGTGGGACTATCGTTATCAACTTCACATCTTTTGGTATTCACGCTATGAATATGTGTAACACTACGTTCGAGATTCATTAAGAATAAACCATTGACCATCGGAGCATGACCATAGAACATATCTCTCATATAAATAGAACAACCATTATTCTCGGACTTAAATGAGTAGCCATCTCGTATTAAACGAGATCCATATACAATGTTCATGCTCAAACTTGGCACCAAATAACAATTATTAAGGTTCAAAACTAATCCCGTAGGTAAATGCAGAGGTAGCGTGCCGACGGCGATCACATCGACTCTGGAACCATTCCCGACGCGCATCGTCACCTCGTCCTTCGCCAGTCTCCGCTTATTCCGCAGCTCCTGCTGTGAGTTACAAATATGAGCAACGGCACCGGTATCAAATACCCAGGAGTTACTACGAGTACTGGTAAGGTACACATCAATTACATGTATATCGAATATACCTTTAGTGTTGCCGGCCTTCTTATCCGCTAAGTATTTGGGGTAGTTCCGCTTCCAGTGACCCTTCCCCTTGCAATAAAAGCACTCAGTCTCAGGCTTGGGTCCATTCTTTGACTTCTTCCCGGAAACTGGCTTACCGGGCGCGGCAACCTCTTTGCCGTCCTTCTTGAAGTTATTCTTACCCTTGCCCTTCTTGAACTTAGTGGCCATATTGACCATCAACACTTGATGTTCTTTCTTGATTTCAACCTCTGCTGACTTCAGCATAGAAAATACTTCAGGAATGGTCTTTACCATCCCCTGCATATTGTAGTTCATTACAAAGCTCTTGTAGCTTGGTGGGAGCGACTGAAGGATTCTGTCAATGACTGCCTCATCAGGGAGGTTAATATTCAGCTGGGTCATATGGTTGTGCAACCCAGACATCTTGAGTATGTGCTCACTGACAGAACTATTTTCCTCCATCTTACAACTATAGAACTTGTCGGAGATGTCATATCTCTCGACCCGGGCTTGAGCTTGGAAAACTAGTTTCAGCTCCTCGAACATCTCATATGCTCCGTGATGCTCAAAACGCTTTTGGAGCCCCGGTTCTAAGCTGTAAAGCATGCCGCACTGAACGAGGGAGTAATCATCCGCACGAGACTGCCAAGCATTCATAATGTCTTGGTTCTCTGGGACGGGAGCGTCACCTAGCAGTCCTTCTAGGACATATTGTTTCCTGGCAGCTATGAGGATGATCCTCAGGTTCCGGACCCAGTCCGTATAGTTGCTGCCATCATCTTTCAGCTTGGTTTTCTCTAGGAACGCGTTGAAGTTCATGTTGACATGAGCGTTGGCCATTTGATCTACAAGACATATTTGCAAAAGGTTTTTAGACTAAGTTCATGATAATTAAGTTCATCTAATCAAATTATCGAATGAACTCCCACTCAGATTTGACATCCCTCTAGTCATCTAAGTGTTACACGATCCGAGTCGACTAGGCCGTGTCCGATCATCACGTGAGACGGACTAGTCATCGTCGGTGAACATTCTCATGTTGATCGTATCTTCCATACGACTCGTGTTCGACCTTTCGGTCTCCGTGTTCCGAGGCCATGTCTGTACATGCTAGGCTCATCAAGTTAACCCTAAGTGTTTTGCATGTGTAAAACTGTCTTACACCCGTTGTATGTGAACGTAAGGATCTATCACACCCGATCATCACGTGGTGCTTCGAAACGATGAACTTTAGCAATGGTGCACAGTTAGGGGAGAACACTTCTTGAAATTGTTGTAAGGGATCATCTTATTTACTACCGTCGTTCTAAGTAAACAAGATGCATAAAACATAATAAACATCACATGCAATTATATAAAGTAGTGACATGATATGGCGAATATCATATAGCTCCTTTGATCTTCATCTTCGGGGCTCCATGATCATCTTGTCACCGGCATGACACCATGATCTCCATCATCGTGTCTTCATGAAGTTGTCATGCCAACGACTACTTCTACTTCTATGACTAACGCGTTTAGCAATAAAGTAAAGTAGTTTACATGGCGTTCTTCAATGACACGCAGGTCATACAAAAATAAAGACAACTCCTATGGCTCCTGCCGGTTGTCATACTCATCGACATGCAAGTCGTGATTCCTATTACAAGAACATGATCTCATACATCACAATATATCATTCATCATTCATCACAACTTCTGGCCATATCACATCACATGACAATTGCTGCAAAAACAAGTTAGACGTCCTCTAATTGTTGTTGCATCTTTTACGTGGCTGCAATTGGGTTCTAGCAAGAACGTTTTCTTACCTACGAATAACCACAACGTGATCTTGTCAACTTACATTTACCCTTCATAAGGACCCTTTTCATCGAATCCACTTCAACTAAAGTGGGAGAGAAAGACACCCGCCAGCCACCTTATGCAACTAGTGCATGTTAGTCGGTGGAACCGGTCTCACGTAAGCGTACGTGTAAGGTTGGTCCGGGCCGCTTCATCCCACAATACCGCTGAAGCAAGATAAGACTAGTGGTGGCAAGCAAGTTAACAAGATCTACGCCCACAACAAAATTGTGTTCTACTCGTGCAAAGAGAACTACGCATAAACCTAGCTCATGATGCCACTGTTGGGGAACGTTGCAGAAAATTAAAAAAATTCCTACGGTTTCACCAAGATCCATCTATGAGTTCATCTAAGCAACGAGTCAAGGGAGTGAGTTTGCATCTACATAACACTTGTAGATCGCGTGCGGAAGCATTCAAGGGGATGGTGATGATGGAGTCGTACTCGTCGTGATTCAGATCACCGATGACCAAGTGCTGAACGGACAGCACCTCCGCGTTCAACACACGTACGGGACGGACGACGTCTCCTCCGTCTTGATCCAGCAAGGAGGAAGGAGAGGTTGAGGAAGGCAGCTCCAACGGCAGCACGACGGCGTGGTGTAGTTGGTGCAGAAGTACTCCGACAGGGCTTCGCCAAGCATGTACGGAGTAGGAGAGGTGTTGGGGAGGGGAGGGGCTGCGCCTTGAGTTGTGTGTGTAGCAGCCCTCCCCTCACCCATCTATATATAGGAGGAGAGGGGCAAGGGGGCCGGCCCTCTAGGGGAAACCCTAGAGGGGGGCGGCGGCCAAAGGGAGAGGGAAAAGGGGTGGCTTGCCCCCCAAGCTAGGGGGCGCCCCCTTTAGGGTTTCCCCTCCCCTTGCCCTAGCCGCATGGGCCTAGGTGGGGAGGCGCGCCCAGCCCACTAGGGGCTGGCTCCCTCTCCCACACAGCCCATGTGGCCCCCCCGGGAGGGGTGGCCCCACCCGGTGGACCCCCGGAACCCTTCTGGTGGCCTCGGTACAATATCGGTATGCCACCGAAACTTTCCGGTGTCCGTTTAACCACTTTCCTTATATAAATCTTTACCTCCGGACCATTCCGGAACTCCTCGTGACGTCTGGGATCTCATCCGGGACTCCGAACAACATTCGGTAATCACATACTTGTCTTCCTGATAACCCTAGCGTCACCGAACCTTAAGTGTGTAGACCCTACGGGTTTGGGAGACATGCAGACATGACCGAGACGACCTCAGGTCAATAACCAACAGCGGGATCTGGGTACCCATGTTGGCTCCCACATGCTCCTCGATGTTGTCATCGGATGAACCACGATGTCGAGGATTCGATCAAACCCCGTATGCAATTCCCTTTGTCAATCGGTACGTTACATGCCCGAGACTCGATCATCGGTATCCCAATACCTCGTTCAGTCTTGTTACCGGCAAGTCACTTTACTCGTACCGCAATGCATGATCCCATGATCAAACACTTGGTCACTTTGAGCTCATTGTGATGATGCATTACCGAGTGGGCTCAGTGATACCTCTCCGTCATACGGAGTGAAAAATCCCAGTCTCGATCTGTGTCAACCCAACAGACACTTTCGGAGATACCTGTAATGCACCTTTATAGTCACCCAGTTACGTTGTGACGTTTGGTACACCCAAAGCACTCCTACGGTATCCGGGAGTTACATGATCTCATGGTCTAAGGAAGAGATACTTGACATTGGAAAAGCTCTAGCAAACGAACTAACCGACCTTTGTGCTATGCTTAGGATTGGGTCTTGTCCATCACATCATTCTCCTAATGATGTGATCCCGTTATCAACGACATCCAATGTCCATAGCCAGGAAACCATGACTATCTGTTGATCACAACGAGCTAGTCAACTAGAGGCTCACTAGGGACATATTGTGGTCTATGTATTCACACGTGTATTACGATTTTTGGATAATACAGTTATAGCATGAATAAAAGACTATTATCATGAACAAAGAAATATAATAATAACACTTTTATTATTGCCTCTAGGGCATATTTCCAACAGGGCAGGCAGGAGTGTTCTCTTGGAATGGAACTGACATGCTTCACATGTCATGACGAGCTCAACTACATCTTGGAGGGCTGTGTGCCAATAGAATCCTCGCCGGAATGCTTTCCCAACTAATGCCCTTGATCCAATGTGTGAGCCGCACATGCCTCTGTGAATCTCAGCTAGCAGTTCCTTTCCATCCTCCCGGTAGACACACTTGAATTTCACACCGCTGGGCCTCCTTCTATACAGAGTGTCATCGAAAAACTAATACATACTGGCCCTCCGGGCTACTTTCTCAGCTTCATCTGGCTCACCGGGGAGTTCTCCGGTTTGGAGGTAGTGGACGATGTGCCTTGCCTAAGTGAGAGCCTGAGGCTCGGCAATGAGGACTAGCGGCATCTCCTCGGTTGTGGGAGCACCAGCCTCGTATGCAGGGTCCATAGGCCCGGATGGAGGGGGTGGTTTGGCAGGCTGTGAGGAGTTGTTTCCGGCTGGGACTCTGCCGGGAGCGGGTGGCTCGATCTGGAGAGGCTTACCATAGTCCAACTTTCTCCTTTTTCTGGCCATTGTGGTTGGTGATACATAGGGTTGAGAGAGGTGGAGAACAAAAGTTCCTGGTTCCATAGGAAGCTTTTGTGCAGCACACTTTGACAGGTGATCAGCTATGATGTGTTTAGCACGGGGTACATCCTCTATTTGCAACCCGTCAAAGTGCTCCTCTAACCTCCTCACTTCCTCAATGTATGCTTCCATCAATGGGCTTTGGTAATCCTTATTGACTTGTCTCACTACTAATTCTAAATATCCTCGAATGATCAACTTCTTGATTCCCAATTCCGCTGCAATCCTGAGCCTGGCAAGGAGCCCTTCATACTCAGCTGTATTGTTGGTGGCTTCTTCCCGGGAAAAGTGCATTTGGATGACGTACTTCAAGTGCTCCCCGGAGGGGGCAACAAGAAGCACGCCAGCTCCTGCACCTTGTAGCGAAATAGCACCATCAAAATACATAATCCATTCTTGGGGTGATTCCTTGTCGGGAAGAGATGTTTCTGTTGCTTCCTCATCAGGGGTTGGCGTCCATTCCACAATAAACTCTGCCAGCGCCCTGCTCTGAATGGTTGAAGTGCTCTCAAACTTCAAACCAAAGCTGGATAACTCCAAAGCCCACTCCGCTATTCTGCCAGTAGCCTCAAGGTTTCGGAGTATCCTTTGCAACGGAAAACGAGTAGCAACCATGATCTCATGGGCTTGGAAGTAGTGGTGCAGTTTCCTTAAGGCCATGATGAGGCCAAAGATCAACTTCTGCATGCTAGAGTACCTTGACCTAGCTCCTTACAAGGAGCTGACGAAGTAAACTGGGCACTGCACCACTTTCTTCCTTGCCGCGGCCTTGGGGCTGCTCTCGTTGTCATGCTCACTGCTGTCCTATTCCTCTGCTGACTCTGCTCTGATCTGGCCACTTTCCGTATCTTCTGCTTCCCGCTGCGCTACCAAAGTTACACTGACCACATGGTTGGTTGCCGCCAAGTAGAGCAACAACGGCTCTTCGGTTTGGGTGCAACCAAGGTGGGCACAGATGATAGGTAGTCCTTCAACTCTTGCAAGGCTGTATCTGCTTCCGGGGTCCAGTTCATTGACCCCGCCTTCTTCAAAATTTTGAAGAACGACAGGACGCGCTCGGCAGATTTGGAGACGAATCTGCTTAGTGCGGCATCCCGTCAAGCGCCTTACATACTTAACTGCCCTTGGCGCTTGGATTTGCTCAATGGCCTTGACCTTGTCGGGGTTGGCTTCAATCCCCCGGTAGGACACGAAGAATCCAAGTAGCTGGCCGGAGGGAACATGGAATACGCATTTCTCCGGGTTAAGCTTCAAGTTGATCTTGCGCAAATTAGCAAATGTCTCCTCCAAATCCTGGATAAGGGTGTCCTTATCCTTGGTCTTGAACACTACGTCATCCATATAGGCTTCTATGTTCCTGTGTAGTTGTGGTTCAAAACCAATTTGGACTGCTCTTGCAAAAGTAGACCCGGCACTCTCCAATCCGAAAGGCATGCAGACAAAACTGTGTGTACCACATGGAGTGATGAATGATGTTTTCTCCTCATCTTCCTTGGACATGAAGATCTAGTGATATCCGGGGTAAGCATCCAAAAAGGAGAGAAGATCACAACCTGAAGTGGAATCCACAATTTGATCGATGCGCGGCAAGGGGAATGGGTCCTTCGGGTAAGCCTTAGTGAGATCTGTGAAATCAATGCAAATCCTCCATTTCCCATTCGCCTTCCGAACTACCACTGGGTTTGCCAACCATGTAGGGTGCAGTACTCCTCTGACCAATCCAGCTGCCTTTAACTTCTTGATCTCCTCGGCAATGAATTGTTGCCGCTCCAAGGCTTGCTTCCTAACTTTCTGCTGGACAGGTCGGGCATGTGGGCAAATAGGAAGGTGGTGCTCGATTACCTCCCTGGGAACACCACGGATATCATATGGTTGCCAGGCAAACACATCGATATTCGCCCACGGGAAGGCAACGAGCGTGCTTTCCTATTTGTCGTCAAGGGTGGCACTGATGGTGAAAGTACCACCAACACCAACCAGCCCTGCAGGGACCTTCTTCACTTGTGGAGCTGCAACCTTGGACGTCTTGCCGTTGGAACACTCCGGTACGTCGTCAACGGCTGCTATGCACTCGGAGGGGGCACGCTTTCCGGACTCCTTGCCGGAGGTCCTACAATCCCTCTTCTTTCCTTTGCTTTCCTTGGCGGGGACCGTTGCTGCCGCAGCCTCTGCTACGACGGCATCCCAATACATCCTGTCTACACGGATAATCACATCCTTCTCATCTGATGGGATGGCAATGACTCCCAGTGGCCCAGGCATCTTCAAAGTGTTGTATGCATAGTGGGATGCTGCCATGAACTTGTCCAAGGCTGGTCGTCCCAGAATCTCATTATACGGCAGGGGGAGCTCAACCACATCAAACACAATCCTCCTCAGTCCTATAGTTCAGCTCTTCCCCGAACGTCAGTGGCAACGTAATCTTTCCCTTGGGACGGCTCCTGCCGGGATTGAGTCCTTGAAACATGCCGGTAACCTCCAGCTCTTCCTCTCCTATCTGAAGCTTGTTGATAATTGTTGGCGAAATCAGATTCAACCTACCTCACCATCCACTAACATCTTTGTGACCTTGAGGTTGTGAATCTTTGTGACCTTCTTTTTCCTGGAGAAGCTATAGGTCACTGGGCCTGTCGGGCTCCTGGTGGCCACCGGTGAAGGCACCGATGAACTCATGGCACAGGCCTACCCAAGACGAAATGGAGTTCTCCAACAGGTGCATGAGCCAATATCTCACGTTGGACTTGAGAGCCAACGGGAAGTAGTTGGCGAACACATTCTCGTCTCTTCCCCCGGCAGCCTAAACAGGATGGTGTAGATGCTCAGGAACTCTGCCGGGTTCAGTCTCCCATCATACTTCTCGGGTATCTCCGGCTTGAATGTGCGAACGAACGGCCAACAGACTTGCCGCAACTCGCGTGTAAAGGAAGGGCAGCAGACCTCGAAAGGTAGGCACCTGCCAACACTGAATGCAGGCTCATCGATGTTGGGGCCGTTGCACCCATCGGTCTAGCGGGCGTCGTCAAGAAGCCGTCCCATGACTACGCGCACGTCTCCCCGCCGCCTATCCTCCGGGGTTCACCGCTGGCCTGGACGTGCTCGAGGGTCGAAAGAGGCCTTCGAGACGTCATCGAGATCTTGATCTTGCTGCACCCGCATCTGCTATCATGATGGGGACTGCATGGTGGGGACAGCCCCCTCCATTCGGCCAGTAGTATCGGCGGTCGCCGTTGCTTGGGGAGGTTGTGGCGGGACAGCGTGACGTGAGCCCACAGCCTCAGCAAAACCGAGCAGGCTCTGGATGGTGGCACGCCACTCATCCATCTACTTGCCTGCTGGCGGGAACCTTAGCAGCAGCTGGGCCCGCGCCATAGCCTCCATGGTTGTGCTTGGCATAGAAGTTCACGATCTCGACCGCACCGTCACCTGGCTCTTGATGGTGCCCGCGGCGGCAGCGGTGGTGGTGCGCCTGCGCTGCGGTGGGGCGGCCACCTGGGTAGCGGGGTCATGCGGCAATGGCGCTCGAGGGTCCGCGGCCCCGCCGGGCGTAGTGGTTGGGCCGGCTCGCCCGGGAGGAGACACATGTGCCGTGACCGCCCCCGTGGCAGGGACAGCCGGAGGGCGGTGAATCACCCCGGACCGAGTGTTGTTGCTATGGTTGCGCCCGTCGGTGGGAGGAGGGGGTGCAAGTGGTGTCACCCTCCCGTCTGCACCTTGCGGAGCTTGACCGTCGAAACCCTGCGGAAGCTATTCTCCCCCGATGCCTTCAGCCCCCGTGTCGGCCATAGGGGGAGCGGTGATGGCGCCACCTGCTCCTGCCACACCCCTAGTAGCACTCACGTCCTCACTTGTCCCCGCGACGCCCATGGCATCTGAGGCCGCGAGCGGCGGAGCCTTCGAGATGGATGGCTGGGCCAAAGGGTCGGACTTCTTCTTGGGCGCCATGGCCGATGGCATCGTCGAAGATGAAGATGGCGATGAAGATGACGCGCTGCGCACGCTTTCAGGTTTGCACAAGCAATCCCCCTACCTGGCACGCCAAAGATGTCGTGGGATATCCGTGGCCACCTATGGGACTGGGCGGCCCCTTGCTGGTTCGGCGGGGGACGTAGCTTTGCACAAAGAGCAGAACAACGCATGACAACAGGGCAGAGAGCACATGAGCAATTTACCCAGGTTCAGGATGCCGCGAGGCTTAAGACCCTACTCCTGCTTTAGTGGATTGATGGTGGAAATGAGCGTGGTGGTGCATGGTACACTAGCCCAGCAAGGCCTGCCTTCAGGGCTACAGTGGGTCGTAGATGCATGGTTGGCGGGGTGGTTCAGCCCACCACAAGCCCCGGCGGGTCCTGCCGGGGAGTCTTGGTTGCTTGCTTCTGGTGGTAGCCTGGCCCCTCGCCGGGCTCGCCTACCCGGCGAGGGAGGCCCTTTCCTTGTAGATATCTTGTTCTCTTGCCTTGTCCTTGGTCTCTTTTGGTTATATGTTTGGTTCTTCAAATCTCTTGGGCCTTCAATCTCTAGCTTGAGCTGGTTCTTCAATCTTGATCTTGTGCCTTGCATAGTTGGGCAACATACCCGGGGTCTGTTGCACCGACACTATGGTTGGCATGCCCTTTGTCTGAGTTAAAACAGGGAATCACTATTATCATGGTTTATGTGACATAGGTGCTAGCGTGAGTGCTATTCCCTACTCCTTATACCAAGAAATTATGAATGACATAGCACCCATAGAGATAGAAGACATAGATGTTACTATTAAACTTGCGAATGGAAGCACTATTTCACCTATTGGGATTGTTAGAGATGTTGAAGTCTTGTGTGGCAAAATAAAATACCCTATTGATTTTTTTGTTCTTGGTTCCCCACAAGATGACTTTTGTCCCATTACTTTTGGTAGACCTTTCTTCAACACCATTAATGCTAAGATAGATTGTGAGAAACAAACTGTCGATGTTAGTTTTGGTGATGAGTCTCATGAGTTTAATTTTTCCAAGTTCTGTAGAAAGCCTCATGAAAAAGAATTGCCTACTAAGGATGAAATAATTGGTCTTGCTTCTATTGTTGTGCCTCCTACTGATCCACTAGAACAATATTTTCTATACCATGAAAATGATTTACATATGCATGAAAGAAATGAAATAGATAATATTTTCTTTGAACAACGTCCTCTGCTTAAACACAATTTGCCTATCGAAACTCTAGGAGGTCCTCCTCCACCTAAAGGTGATCCTGTGTTTGAATTAAAACAATTGTCAGACACTTTGAAATATGCTTATCTTGATGAAAAGAAGATATATCCTGTTATTATTAGTGCTAACCTTTCAGAACATGAAGGAGAAAGATTATTGGAAGTTCTAAGGAAGCACCGAGCTGCTATTGGGTATACTCTTCATGATTATAAGGGCATTAGTCCCACTCTATGTCAGCACAACATTAATATGGAACCTGATGCTAAACCCGTTGTTGATCATCAATGTCGCTTAAATCTAAAGATGAAAGAAGTGGTAAGAACGGAGATGGGTAAGCCATGTTCATTGTGTTCCCAAGAAAGGAGGTATTACTGTTGTTCCTAATGATAAGAAAGAACTTATTCGACAAAGAATTGTTACAGGCTATAGAATGGTAATTGATTTTAGAAAATTAAACAAAGCAACTAGGAAAGATCATTACCCTATTCCTTTTAATTATCAAATGCTAGAAAGATTATTTAAGCACACACACTTTTGCTTTCTTGATGGATATTCTTGTTTTTCACAAAGACCCGTTTCTCAACCTTTGGAACTTATGCTTCTAGACGTATGCCTTTTGGTTTATGCAATGCGCCTGCTACCTTTCAAAGATGTATGACTGCTATATTCTCTGACTTTTGTGAAAAGATTGTTGAGGTTTTCAAGGATGACTTCTCTGTTTATGGGAAGTCTTTTGATGATTGTTTAAGCAATCTTGATCGAGTGTTGCAGAGATGCGAGCAAACAAATCTTGTCTTGAATTGGGAGAAGTGCCACTTTATGGTTAATGAGGGTATTGTCTTGGGCCATGAAATTTTTGAAAGAGGTATTGAAGTGGACAAAGCTAAAGTTGATGCCATTGAGAAGATGCCATGTGCTAAAGATATCAAGGTATTCATAGTTTCCAAGGTCATGCTGGTTTCTATAGGAGATTTATCAAAGACTTTTCTAAAATTTCTAGGCCTCTTACAAACCTTTTGCAAAAGGAAGTTCCTTTTGTTTTTTATGATGATTGTTTTTATGCCTCTGAAACACTTGCTACCTCTTGAGCTTGCATTGGTTTTCCGTTGAAGAGGAAAGGGTGATGCAGCAAAGTAGAGTAAGTATTTCCCTCAACTTTTAAGAACCAAAGTATCAATCCAGTAGGAGACAACACGACAAGCCATCGAATACCTGCACAAATAAACACCAACTTGCACCCAACGCGATAAAGGGGTCGTCAATCGCTTCACAGTTATTTGCAACGAGAGATCTGATATAGATGGATAAATAGTAAAGTAGTATTTTTGGTATTTTTGGTTTATGGAACAGAAAGTAAAAGATTGCAAAGAAAGTAAATAGGAAACTAAGATTGTAGATCGGAAACTTGTATGATGGAAACTAGAAGATTATATGATGGAAAATAGACCCGGGGGCCATAGGTTTCACTAGAGGCTTCTCTCAAGATAGAAAATATTACGGTGGGTGAAAAAATTGCTGCCAAGCAATTGATAGAAAAGCGCAACGTTATGACGATATCTAAGGCAATGATCATGAATATAGGCATCACGTCCGCATCAAGTAGACCGAAACGATTCTGTATCTACTACTATTACTCCACACGTTGACCGCTATCCAGCATGCATCTAGAGTATTAAGTTCATAAGAACAGAGTAATGCATTAGGCAAGATGACATGAGGTAGAGGAATTAACTTTGTTGTAAGTCTCCTGGGTGTCTTCTGGTCCAAGAAAAATCACCGTGAAAGTTTATTTCCGTTTGGACTCCCTTTGGTATTCCTTTTTTGTGAAACTCTAAAACAAAGAAAAAAAACAGAAACTGGGGTTGGGCTCTACATTAATAGGTTAGTCCCAAAAATCATATAAATAGCATATTAATGCATATAAAACATCCAAAACAGATAATATAATAGCATGGAACAATAAAAAATTATAGATACGTTGGACACGTATCAAGCATCCCCAAGCTTAATTCATGCTCATCCTCGAGTAGGTAAATGATAAAAGCAGAACTTTTGATGTGGAATGCTACCTAACATATTTATCCATGTAATTCTCTTTATTGTGGCATGAATGTTCAGATCCGTAAGATTCAAAACAAAAGTTTAATACTGACATAAAAACAATACTTCAAGCATACTAACGAAATAATTATGTCTTCTCAAAATAACATGGCAAAGAAAGCTTATCCCTACAAAATCATATAATCTGGCTATGCTCCTTCATCACACAAAATATTCAAATCATGCACAATCCCGATGACAAGCCAAGCAATTGTTTTATACTTTTGATGTTCTCAAACCTTTTCAACTTTCACGCAATACGTGAGTGTGAGCCATGGATATAGAACTATATGTGGAATAGACGGTGGTTATGGATAAGACAAAAAGAAAGAGATAGTCTCACATCAACTAGGTGTATCAACGGGCTATGGAGATACCCATCGATAGATATCAATGTGAGTGAGTAAGGATTGCCATGCAACGGATGCACTAGAGCTATAAGTCTATGACAGCTCAAAAAGAAACTAAGTGGGTGTGCATCCAACTTGCTTGCTCATGAAGACCCAGGGCAATTTGAGGAATCCCATCATTGGAATATACAAGCCAAGTTCTATAATGAGAAATTCCCACTAGTATATGAAAATGAAAATATAGGAGACTCTCTATCATGAAGATCATGGTGCTACTTTGAAGCACAAGTGTGGAAAATGGATAGTAACATTGTCCCTTCTCTCTTTTTCTCTCATTTTTTTGGGCCTTCTCTTTTTTGGCCTTTCTCTCTCTTTTCATTTTATTTCCTCACATGGGACAATGCTCTAATAATGAAGATCATCACACTTCTATTTACTTACAACTCAAAAATTACAACTCGATACTAGAACAAAAATATGACTCTATGTGAATGCCTCTGGCGATGTACCGGGATGTGCAATGAATCAAGAGCGACATGTATAAAAATGATGAGCGGTGGCTTTGTCAAAAATACGATGTCAACTACATGATCATGCATAGGAATATGATAATGATGGAGCATGTCATAATAAACGGAATGGCGGAAAGTTTCATGGCAATATATCTCAGAATGGCTATGGAAATGCCATAATAGGTAGGTATGGTGGCTGTTTTGAGGAAGGTATATGGTGGGTTTATGGTACCGGCGAAAGTTGTGTGGTACAAGAGCGGCTAGCAATGGCAGAAAGGTGAGAGTTTGTGTCGGTGTCAAAACCGGCGGATCTCGGGTAGGGGGTCCCGAACTGTGCATCTAGGCGGATGGTAACAGGAGACAAGGGACACGATGTTTTTACCCAGGTTCGGGCCCTCTCGATGGAGGTAAAACTCTACTCCTGCTTGATTAATATTGATGATATGGGTTGTACAAGAGTAGATCTACCACGAGATCAGAGAGGCTAAATCCTAGAAGCTAGCCTATGGTATGATTGTTCTTCCTCCTACGGGCTAAAACCCTCCGGTTTATATAGACATCGGAGAGGGCTAGGGTTACACAGAGTCGGTTACAATGGGAGGAGATCTACATATCCGTATCGCCAAGCTTGCCTTCCACACCAAGGAAAGTCCCATCCGGACACGGGACGAAGTCTTCAATCTTGTATCTTCATAGTCCAGGAGTCCGGCCAAAGGTTATAGTCCGGTCATCCAGACACCCTCTAATCCAGGACTCCCTCAGTAGCCCCTGAACCAGGCTTCAATGACGATGAGTCCGGTGCGCAGATTGTCTTCGGCATTGCAAGGCGGGTTCCTCCACCGAATACTTCATAGAAGATTTTGAACACAAGGATAGTGTCCGGCTCTGCAAAATAAGTTCCACATACCATCATAGAGAGAATAATATTTTTACAAATCCAATCTGCTGACGTATTCCGCAACATGACATCACGCCACAGCCAAGCCTTTATTCGAATCATTTTACTATCCCACCTCAGCACATTTAGCGAGGCGGTTTCGTTGGCATGTCTTGTCAAAGCAGAGATCATGTCCCCTTATTCCAGGATTCCCACCAATACGAGCGTGGGTAACCCAATCGTGCCTGTTGGTATGCCTCCTCAATCGAAGGCGAGTCCCAAACGGCTATGGGGAGGTCTCTTGGTATTCAACCTCTTTATAAAGAGACCAAGGATCGACTCCTTTCTTTCAATCTCAATCAAATCTGCCTCTCACCTTGAGTTCCAACACCCAAAGCTTCAGATTCAGGCGCTTCAGACCTCCGATGATGTCCAGCTCCGACCTTCAAGGCCGGTGGATGCCTTCCTCCATTACGGAAGAAGACGTGCAAATGCTAAGAGATGCCAGGTATCTAACCAGCGAAATCTCGCATAGGCTGCCTGCTCAAGGGCAGGTTATTCCCACTCCCAAGCCTGGTGAGAGCATGGTGTTCGCGTCTCACTTCCTTCGGGGGCTAGGCTTCCCGACGGACCCCTTCGTGAGGGAGCTCATGTTTTATTATGGGCTAGAATTTCACGATTTAGCTCCGGAGTCCATCCTCCATATCTCATCGTTCATTGTCGTGTGCGAGGCCTTCCTCCGTATTACGTCTCACTTCGGATTGTGGCTCAAGACCTTCAAAGTAGGGCCGAAGATGATCGAGGGGCAGCACACAGAGTGTGGAGGCACTGTTATAAGCAAGAATGTCGACGCTCCATGGCCCGAGGGCTCTTTCCAAGAGGAGTTTAGCTTATGGCAACGAGAGTGGTTTTATATCACAGCTCCCGAGGGCTCTTTCCAAGAGGAGTTCAGCCACCTGCCTTTCGCTCGGGTCCCCCACCACAACTAGCGCCATGGGTCAATAAAGGGCTTAACTGGGGGTCGTCCAAGGACGTGCCCTTGTTGCAGGGCCGCGTTCGAGATCTCCTGGAAAGAGATATCAATCTGGTTGTAGTGATGCAGGTTATGTTGATTCGCGGCACACTGCCCTGCAAACGTCGCCCCCTCCGCCTGTGGGAGTTTAATCCGGAAGGACCGCGAGCCCTCCAACATTTTCTGGGCCCGACGCCCGTGGAGATGTACAAATTGTTCTTCGAATCACAAGCAATGTGTCCGGACTCGTCCGAGGACGCAGGTCTGAGCTGCAATCGCTCGGATACTCAAGTAAGTAGCCCTGTATGCGGACACGCTATCTACATATTTATCATAAAATTGCCCTTTTAAAAGAGTTGTCCCTTAAATAGGAGTGGATAGCGAAAGCAAAGCTAATCAGGTGTCCGGCCCCCCCTCCCTGAGACTACGCCGGATCCCGTGTTAACCAGGATGCTGGAGGTTGCGCCTTTGGAAGAAGGCGAAGAGGGGAACAAGGGAGCTACCGCCTCCGCGAAGGAGGCTGTTAAGAAAGGGGGAATCGAGAATTCCTCTAACCAGGGGAATAAGAGGACCGCCTCTGAAGACCCGGAGGCCATGGCCTCAAAGCGGGGGAAGAAATCTTCATCAGAGGGTCCGGCGCCGAGAGGTGCCTCGGTCGCATTGCGTCCCCAAGGGGATCAGCTCTTCACCGAGCCATAAGTAAAGAGGGGGGTTTTAAAATGAGAGACATCCCCATTCTATTTCTGAGGAAGATAACCGAAATTTTACCTTGTAGTTCGGATCTCAGCCCTTCTCAGCATTGCTCATCTTCAGGGGATCTTCGTCCGGAGATGATGGAGAGCGGAACACCTCCCCCTGCCGTACCGCCTTGCAGGCGGGCGACCCTGAGGTGCTGTCACAGAGGGTTTCTCCGAATCCGGCAGGGCCGGAAGGCAGTCATATGGCCCCCCAAGGCCCTCCGTGTCCAGCCTTCGAAAAAGGCTACCGGACGAGTCCAGCACCGTCCGGTGCACGGTTGGAGGAGCTGAAGGATCTGCTCGAGCGAGCGTCTATCTCAAAAGAACACCGTTCGTTGATGGATATGGTGATTGGAGGAATTTCATCCGCGGAGAGTGGGTTGTACGAGGCCGTCAAGAGTTTACTGACAGGTTTTGAGGTACGTGAAACGATGACCTTTTGACAGATCCGCATATATAAGATGCGCCCTGTATAGATAGTATCCCCTGAGACTCGGTGCATTGTCAAAAATGACGGCACGCCGAGGATCATAATCCCAGGTATAATATTGCGCCTTTCCTATGTAGGTGGTGAAGTGTCCGGTGGCTGGCCGGACTGATGAATTTGCCAGGCTAATGCGGCAACTTGACGTGGCAGATGCCGACATCGCGCTTGTCAACAAGCGGCTTGACGAGGCACAAGGTATGTAATTTCTCCGAAGACACCTGGTAAGAGGAGCTTGATGCACGTACCTTACAACATATGTGCTTGATGCAGATGGTGCCGCTGCCATGGAGAACCTTCGGGCGGAACTTGCCCGAGCCAAGGAGCAGGCCAGGAAAAGCGATGCGGCTGCCTTAAAGGCGACTGAAGAGCTGAAAGCCGAACAGGCTGCTCACTGCCAAAGCAAGAAGGAAATGGCCGAAATGGCTGTAAAGTTGAAGAATGCTGTCGACCGCTTCAAGCTTCTTGAAAAAGAAGATCGGGTAGCACAGGAGGACCTAGAGAAGGTCACTACCGAGGCCAAGGATGCTCGCTCTGCGATGAGAGCTATAAAGGAGGAGCTACGTCAGGCCGAAGATATCACGGCTGGAAAGCCCTTTATGCTGCGGATGAAGTTCGGGGATACTAAATATGCTCCGTTGACCGGCAGTGGAGTGCGGCGAACACTTATCTGGACTTGGCGGCGAGTGCCGCGGACGCGGCCAAACACTTCCGCGATCAAAAGGACCACGAAGTGGACAAGCTTTTTTGGTCGCAGTTCCACAATCCAGAGCGCCCACTTCCATTAACCGATCGTTTGGCCGCATGGGCGGAGCTGAATAGGTTATCCGGACTCGCCATGAAGTATGTCGTGAGTCATCTGTGGCCGAAAAGGCCCGAGCCGAAGAGTTATTTTAGCTTGGTGCAGCAGTTCCTCGGTGCGGTGCCACATATTAATGCGATGAAGAGGTCAGCGTGCATAGAGGGTGCGCAGATGGCTCTTGCCCGTGTCAAGACATACTGGGCAGAGATGAAGGCCATTGTTGTTGCATCCCAAGATTTGGACGAGAGCCGAGTACCTGCCGAGCACTATTTTCCGGAAGTTCTGCAGGGCGCTCGTTTAATAGAGACGCAGTGATCGAAGGATGTTATGTTCGAATAACATGTATTATTGTAAAACAATGTTTCGATGGAATATAAAAGCTTTTTATACTTGTGCCTTCAAGAATTAGAATACCTCCTGTGCGGCCGTTAATGTATATGTGTATATAACTTGAAAGATGGCAGTCTTCGGCTTCAGCCCCCGCGCATATAATGCGGGGGTGTTCGCAGAAGGCGCATTTTCACACTTGATCCAACGTCTTGGTCCTATTAAGGAGGTGATAGCGCAGCGAACTAGGCAACCGGACTATAATGCTTTATCACTTTCACTTAGCCATAGGAGTTTGACAGTGGGGCTACTATATAGCCCCTAGGGACACCGCTCTCACCCGAATTCGGGGCGCGTGTGTGCCTGACCGGGAAACGGCCCTTCGTTAATGCGGAGGAATCCTAAAGATTCCGGCGGGTCATCGAGTGGTTGACCAGTCTCATGCTATATCATGACAGTCAGTTTTCGGCTTTCTCTACTGAGGTGCTCGCCTGGACGAACCAGGGCACAATCGCAGTAGTTCTCCTAGTGCCGCCTTAGCCGATAGAGCGGAACATAAGGCAGCAAAACACAGGAGCCGGACAAACCCAACATTTGACCAAAGACATGATTCGGAGCTGATGCATATAAGGCCAAACTCGCGACGCCGAACACTCCCTAAGGTATTCGGTCTTTATGAAAACGGGTTGAACAACGCCCTTGGTAAGAAGCCCCTGGTGTCCAGGTACGCGCAAAATTCTGACGTGGCCACATGCCAAGACGCCAGCCTCCTCCTCGGTTATAAAAAGAAACCGGGGGATGTTATCAACAAGAGACAGTAAAAAAGGTTTACGCAGGGTCTTAATCTGAAAAGAATCCTTGGAATGGGTCCCTACTGCACGTCTGCGCATGTGTCTCCTTTGTGTCGTATCCTGGACGGGTGTAGCATGGTGTTCATCTATAAAAGAGAGGAACTTAGTTGAAAACAATCATGCGAAAATCTATGTTATGTTAAATAAACAAAGTATAGTTCGGAGAATGGGTAGAATTGAGCTTTATTGTCTCTTGTTGTATACGCGCGGAGCCCCTTGTACGGGGGTATGCGGCTAATAAGCCTTTGTATGTTTACGCCGGACTCGTCTACCCATGTTCGGGGTCTGAACGACCTATTTAGGTGCTTTGACTAGTAAAGCTGGTTTAGTGTGTGGCTGTCAAGGCAGCCGCACAGTCTTCCGCGCTCGAGGAACACTCGATATTTCCCTTTAATGAGATGATGCCTCGTGGACCGGGCATTTTAAGCGTAAGGGATGCATAATGTGGTATTGCGTTAAAGCGGGCGAAAGCTTCGCGTCCCAGTAGTGCTTGATAGCTACTTGTGAATGGGGCGATGTGGAAGGTTAGCTTTTCGCGTCGGAAGTTGTCGGGGGAGCCGAACATAACTTCTAACAGGAGAGAACCCGTACAATGGGTATCTGGGCCTGGCGTTACCCCTTGAAAGGAAGTGTTGCCGTGGCAAATTTTTGTTGGGTTTATCCCCATTTTGCGGATTTGTGTCCTGATATAGCAGGTTTAGACCACTGCCGCCGTCCATTAGGACTTGTGTGAAGTGGAGTCCGTCAATTATCGGATCTAAAACCAAGGCAGTCCAGCCTGCGTTCCGGATACTTCTAGAGTAATCCTGATGGTCGAAGGTGATTGGCTGTAACAACCAGTGGCGGGACTCCTCTGGGACAGGCCTATGGCGCGTATCTCTATAGGCGCCCCTCTGTATTTCCCTTTTGTCACGTGAAGTGAGTTTACTATTTGACTTCTTGTCGGAACTTCTTTTGTTCTCCGGTGCTCTGCTTGTGGGGTTCGTCGTCGTCCTCGCTTGGTATGTCGAGCCCCTTGTGTTCGGCGTTGAGTTTGCCGGATTGCTTGAAGACCCAACAATCTCTGTGGGTATGGTTTGCAGGCTTCCCGGGAGTACTATGGATTTGGCATGTTTTGTCCAAGATTTTGTTTAGGTTAGATAGCTCGTCCCTGTTATCCTTGAGTGGCAGCTTTTTCTGATTCTGCCGCGAGTTTTTGAATCCGGCGTTGACTGCCGCGCTCTTCAGGATGTTTCCCTTGGTTCGGTGCTGGTCCTTGATTCGTCGCGGTTTCCCATTTCCATCCCTGACTTTGGATGTACTTGGGTCGCAGGTACTGCTTCTTGCCAACCAGCTATCCTCTCCTGCGCAAAAGCGGGCCATGAGGCTTGTTAATGCGGCCATTGTTCTTGGCTTTTCTTGGCTGAGGTGTCTGGCGAGCCATTCGTCTCGAACGCTGTGTTTGAAAGCTGCTAAGGCTTCGGCGTCTGGACAGTCAACTATCTGGTTCTTTTTAGTAAGAAATCTGTCCCAGAGTTTCCGGGCTGACTCTCCGGGTTGTTGAGTTATATGACTTAGATCGTCTGCATCCGGAGGTCGGACATAGGTCCCTTGGAAATTTGCCCAAAAAGCATACTCGAGCTCTTCCCAACTTCCGATGGTGTTTTCGGGAAGGCTCTTAAGCCAATGTCGGGCTGGCCCTTTGAGCTTGAGGGGTAAGTATTTTATGGCGTGGAGGTCATCTCCTCTAGCCATGTGTATGTGGAGGATATAATCCTCAATCCAGACTCCAGGGTCTGTTGTTCTGTCATATGCTTCTATCTTTACAGGCTTGAATCCCGCCGGAAATTCATGTTCCAGCACCTCATCGGTGAAACATAGGGGGTGTGCGGCACCCCTATATTTGGGTGTGCCGTGATGTTCGGATACTTGTTGCGTTGCATCGCTTACTAGAGCTTGCTTTCTCGGCCCGTAGATAGATCTGGTGGGGCCGTCTTTTTGATGCGAATCCTTGTGCGGACCGCGTGCCGTCTTGTGTGCGGCGCCATTTGCCGCTCTATGTTGGCCATGGGGTTGTTTATCCGACCGGGTGGCTTTCCTATTTTTTTATTGCGGGGGCTCTAATGCCTCCTCATCAAATTCCGGCAGTAATTTTCGCTTCGGATAGCTCTTTGTGTGGCGACTGTCGCCGTATTTGTCTGCGGTGTTGAGTACTTTGCCCCATCTGATTCTGAGTGCATCTTCCGTTGTTTTGAGCTTCCGCTTCTGCTTTTTCAGGCTGCGCGCAGTGGCCACGAGCCTTTTGTGGAGGTTCTTCTGCTCCAGCAACTTGTCCGGTGTGAGGTCGTCCGGACTATTATCTTCGCCAGGGACGGGCTGTTCAGTTTGTTTACCCAAGTAGCCCTGTTCGAACGGTTTCTCAATGGCATGTTCGTCGTCCGCCGGTTTGCCCTGCTCTGTGGCTGGGTCTCTGGCGAGGTCGGGTTTGGAGTGGCGCCTACGCCGCCGCTTTGACTGCTTTTCGAGGGAATGATCCCTCGTTGCGTCCCTTTGTTCCTCGTCGTCATTTCTTTTAGGTGTGTCCACCATGTATGCATCGTGAGATGAGGTGGTTGTCCAGTGCCCTATAGGCGATGATTCCTGTTCGTCTCCTGCATCGTCGTCCATACCGTCGATGTCTTCGGAGTCGAAGTCGAGCATGTCGGTTGAATCATCGACAGTGGCTACGAAGTCGGTGGTGGGTGGGCTTTGAATTTCTTCGTCATCCACATCCCATCCTCGCTGACCATAGTCCGGCCAGGGCTCTTCTAATAAAGAGAGAGACTTTAGTGAATTCTGAATGTCGCTGAAGGGCGAGTGCTGAAAGATGTCCGTGGCGGTGAACTCCATGATCGGTGCCCAATCGGGTTCTAACGGCAGGGGCGCGGAAGGTTTGGGGTCCGGAAAGGAGTCCGACACCTTGGAGTCATGAGCTTCGCAAAGGACAAGGCTGGTGTTCGGCTCGATCACCGTAGAGATTGCAGCCCCTGAGGCGGTGTCCAGCCACCTGTCCTCGATTGGCGCAGTCGGCTCTGAGCTAAGGGTCGAAGCGGACACCGGGGCAGCCTCCTGGGCACTGTTCGGCAGCAGAGCTAGATCATGCCCATCGTGACAGTGCGGCACGCTCGGCTGTGGCTCGAACCCGTCAAAGATCAAGTCTCCGCGGATGTAAGCCGTGTAGTTCAAACTTCCAAATCTGACCTGATGGCCAGGGGCGTAGCGTTCGATCTGCTCCAAATGGCCAAGCGAATGGGCCCGCAGTGCAAAGCCGCCGAATACGAAGATCTGTCTGGGGAGAAAAGTCTCACCCTGGACCGCTTTGTTGTTGATGATCGGAGGAGCCATCGGGCCTAAACATGACGACACAGAGGAACTCTCAATGAAAGCACCAATGTTGGTGTCAAAACCAGCAGATCTCGGGTAGGGGGTCCCGAACTGTGCGTCTAGGCGGATGGTAACAGGAGACAAGGGACATGATGTTTTTACCCAGGTTCGGGCCCTCTCGATGGAGGTAAAACCCTACTCCTGCTTGATTAATATTGATGATATGGGTAGTACAAGAGTAGATCTACCACGATATCAGAGAGGCTAAACCCTAGAAGCTAGCCTATGGTATGATTGTTCTTCCTCCTACAGACTAAAACCCTCCAGTTTATATAGACACCGGAGAGGGCTAGGGTTACACAGAGTCGGTTACAATGGGAGGAGATCTACATATCCGTATCGCCAAGCTTGCCTTCCACGCCAAGGAAAGTCCCATCGGGACACGGGACGAAGTCTTCAATCTTGTATCTTCATAGTCCAGGAGTCCGGCCAAAGGTTATAGTCCGGTCATCCGGACACCCCCTAATCCAGGACTCCCTCAGTGTGTATAATCCATGGACTCAACATTAGTCATAAAGAACTCACATACTTATTGCAAAAATCTATTAGTCATCAAAACAAAGTACTACGCCCATGCTCCTAGGGGGATAGATTGGTAGGAAAAGACCATCGCTCGTCCCCGACCGCCACTCATAAGGAAGACAATCAAAAAATATCTCATGCTCCAAGTTCGTTACATAATGGTTCACCATACGTGCATGCTACGGGACAAACAAACTTCAACACAAGTATTTCTCAAATTAACTACTACTCACTAGCATGACTCTAATATTACCATCTTCATATCTGAAAACAATCATAAGGAAACAAACTTCTCATAGTATTCAATGCACTTTATATGAAAGTTTTTATTACATCCCTCTTGGATGCCTATCATATTAGGACTAATTTTATAACCAAAGAAAATTACCATGCTGTTCTAAGACTCTCAAAATAATATAAGTGAAGTACGAGAGTTCATCAATTTCTACAAAATAAAACCATCGCCGTGCTCTAAAAGAATATAAATGAAGCACATAGAGCAAAATTGCCTAGCTCAAAAGATATAAGTGAAACACATAGAGTATTCTAATAAATTACGATTCATGCGTGTCTCTCCCAAATGGTGTGTACAGCAAAGATGATTGTGGCAAACTAAACAGCAAAGACTCAAATCATACAATACGCTCCAAGCAAAACACATATCATGTGATGAATAAAAATATAGCCTCAAGTAAAGTTACGATAAACGAATACGAAAGACGGGATGCCTTCTCGGGGCATCCCCAAGCTTAGGCTCTTGACATCCTTGAATATTACCTTGGGATGTCTTGGGCATCCCCAAGCTTAGGCTCTTGCCACTCCTTATTCCATAGTCCATCAAATCCTTACCCAAAACTTGAAAACTTCACAACACAAAACTCCAACAGAAAATCTCGTAAGCTCCGTTAGTATAAGAAAGTAAATCACCACTTTTGGTACTATTGTGAACTCATTCTTTACTTATATTGGTGTAATACCTACTGTATTCCAACTTTTCCATGGTTCATACCCCCCTGATACTAGCCATAGATTCATCAAAATAAGCAAACAACATGCGAAAAATAGAATCTGTCAAAAACAGAATAGTCTATAGAAATCTGGATATTTTGAATACTTCTTTAACTCCTAAAATCCTGCGAAACAAGGAAGTCCTAAGAAATTGGTTTGTTAATCTTCTGTAAAAATAATCAACTTAAAAGCACGTTTCTGTGATTTATGAAAATTATTTTGGTGCATGCAAAAGTTTCTGTTTTTCAGCAAGATCAAATCAACTATCACCGTAGGCTATCCCAAAGGTCTTACTTGGCACAAACACTAATTAAAACACAAAACCACATCTAACCAGAGGCTAGATGGAACATTTATTGCAAAACATAAAGGATAAATATTGGGTTGTCTCCCAACAAGCGCTTTTCTTTAAAGCCTTTTTAGCTAGGCATTGAGATTTCAATGATGCTCACATGAAAGATAATAATTGAAACACAAAGAGAGCATCATAAAACATGTGACAAACATATTCAAGTCTAACATACTTCCTATGCATAGGCATTTTATAAGAAAATAAATATGAAGGCAAGCAAAAATTAACATATGCAAGGAAGAAGAAAGAGACGATAGCAATCTCAACATGAAGAGAGATAATTTAGTAACATGAAAATTTCTACAACCATATTTTCCTCTCTCATAATAATTACATGTAGGATCATAAGCAAATTCAACAATATAGCTATCACATAACATATTCTCAACACGATCCACATGCATGCAAAGTTGACACTCTTCCAAAATAGTGTGATTATCATGAAATAAAGTCATGACATCTCGGAACCCACTTTTATCAAAAACTTCATAAGATTGAACATTATTCAAATATGTGGGACCTAAAGTCAACACTCTTCCAAACCCACTTTCTATATTATTGCAATCATTATTATCAATCTCATATTCATCATGGGGCTTAAATAAATTTTCAAGATCATAAGAAGGATCACCCCAATCATGATCATTGCAACAAGTAGTGGACATAGCAAAACTAGCATCCCCAAGCTTAGGGTTTTGCATATTAGTAGCACAATTGACATTAATAGATTTTATAATAACATCATTGCAATCATGTTTTTTTCAAAGATCTATCGTGAATCACTTCATAAAGTACTTTATCACAATTTTCAGATTCATGAATTTCAAGCAAAACTTCATAAAGATAATCTAGTGCACAAAACTCACTAGCATTGGTTCATCATAATTGGATCTATTAAAAAAATTGGAAAGCGGACGAGGATCCATAAACTTTTAGCAAGCAAAAAGAAGGCACATGGTAACAAAAGATCGAATGGAAGAAGGGCGAATAAAAAGGCAAATCTTTTAGAAAATCGTTTTAGAAGTGGGGGAGAGGAAAACAAGAGGCGAATGGCGAATAATGTAATGCGAGGGATGAGAGTTTATGATGGCTACTTGGTAAGTCTCGGCTTGGCGTAGACCTCCCCATCAACGGCGCCATAAATTGGCAAGTTGACGAGAGATCAAATCTTGACTTGACTTGGCGTAAATCTCCCCGGCAACGGCGCCAAAAATTCTTCCTGCTACCTCCTTAGCTTGCATTGGTTTTTTCCTTCAAGAGGAAAGGGTGATGCAGCAGAGTAGAGTAAGTATTTCCCTCAGCTTTTGAGAACCAAGGTATCAATCCAGTAGGAGACTACGCGACAAGCCACCGAATACCTGCACAAACAAACACCAACTTGCACCCAACGCGATAAAGGGGTCATCAATCCATTCACGGTTATTTGCAACGTGAGATCTGATATAGATGGATAAACGGTAAAGTAATATTTTTGGTATTTTTGGTTTATGGAACGGAAAGTAAAAGATTGCAAAGAAAGTAAATAGGAAACTAAGATTGTAGATCGGAAACTTGTATGATGGAAAATAGAAGATTATATGATGGAAAATAGACCCAAGGGCCATAGGTTTCACTAGAGGCTTCTCTCAAGATAGAAAATATTACGGTGGGTGAACAAATTACTGCCAAGCAATAGATAGAAAAGCGCAAAGTTATGACGATATCTAAGGCAATGATCATGAATATAGGCATCACGTCCGTATCAAGTAGACTGAAACGATTCGGCATCTACTACTATTACTCCACACATCGACCGCCATGCAGCATGCATCTAGAGTATTAAGTTCATAAGAACAGAGTAATGCATTAGGCAAGATGACATGATGTAGAGGAATTAACTCAAAAAATATGATGAAAACCCCATCTTTTTTTCCTCGATGGCAACAATAAAATATGTGTCGGTTCGCCTTCTGTCACTAGGATCGAGCACCGCAAGATTGAACCCAAAGCTAAGCACTTCTCCCATTGCAAGAAAAACCAATCTAGTTGGCCAAACCAAATCGATAGTTCAGAGAGACTTGCAAATATATCAAATCATGCATATAAGAATTCAGAGAAGATTCATATAATATTCATTGATAAGCTGATCATAAATCCACAATTCATCGGATCTCGGCAAACAAAACGCAAAAGAGTATTACATCGAATAGATCTCCAAGAACATCGAGGAGAACTTTGTATTGAAAATCAAAGAG
Source organism: Triticum dicoccoides (assembly GCF_002162155.2). Classification (NCBI taxonomy): domain Eukaryota; kingdom Viridiplantae; phylum Streptophyta; class Magnoliopsida; order Poales; family Poaceae; genus Triticum; species Triticum dicoccoides. Next base: position 472,033,250 of record NC_041393.1, on the reverse strand, counting down.
AGAGAAGAAGCCATCTAGCTACTAGCTATGGACCCGTAGGTCTGTGGTAAACTACTCATGCTTCATCGGAGAGGCAATGGTGTTGATGTAGAAGCCTTCCGTGATTGAATCCCCCTTCGGCAGGATGCCGGAAAAGGACCCAAGATGGGATCTCATGGGTATAGAAGGTTGAGGCGGTGGAAAAGTGGTTTTGTGGCTCACATGGAAGTTTTTGGGGTATTTGAGTATATATAGGAGGAAGATCTGGGTCAGGGGGTCACCGAGGGGCCCACAAAGTCGGGGGCATGCCCTACCCCCCTGGCGCGCCCTCCACTCTTGTGGCCGCCTCGTGGCTCTTCTGACTTACACTCCAAGAGTCCTGGGTGTCTTCTGGTCCAAGAAAAACCATCGCGAAAGTTTTATTCCGTTTGGTATTCCTTTTCTGCGAAACTCTAAAATAAGGAAAAAAAATAGAAACTGGCACTGGGCTCTAGGTTAATAGGTTAGTCCCAAAAATCATATAAAATAGCATATTAATGCATATAAAACATCCAAAACAGATAATATAATAGCATGGAACAATCAAATATTATAGATGCGTTGGAGACGTATCTACACTCAAGAAAGCCTTAATTTCTGCACCTATTGTTCAACCACCTGATTGGAACTTGCCTTTTGAAATTATGTGTGATGCTAGTGATTATGCTGTTGGTGTTGTTCTAGGACAAAGAGTTGATAAGAAACTGAATGTCATTCATTATGCTAGTAAAACTCTAGACAGTGCTCAACGAAATTATGCTACTACTGAAAAAGAATTTCTAGCAGTAGTGTTTGCTTGTGATAAATTTAGATCTTACATTGTTGACTCTAAAGTAATCATTCACACCGACCATGTTGCTATTAAATATCTTATGGAAAAGAAAGATGCAAAACCTAGACTTATTCGATGGGTTTTCTTGCTACAAGAATTTGATTTACATATCATTGATAGGAAAGGAGCTGCGAATCCAGTAGCTGATAACTTGTCTAGGCTTGAAAATGTGCTTGATGACCCACTACCTATTGATGATAGTTTTCCTGATGAGCAGCTAGCTGCAATAAATGTTTCTAATAGCACTCCTTGGTATGTTGATTATGCTAATTGCATTGTTGCCAAATATTTACCACCTAGCTTTACATACCAACAAAAGAAAAAATTCTTCTATGATTTAAGACACTAATTTTGGGAGGATCCACATCTTTATAAAGAAGGAGTAGATGCTATTATTAGACGTTGTGTACCTGAGCATGTATAGGGACAAATCCTACGGAAATGTCACTCCAAAGGTTATGGAGGGCATAATGCTGGAGACAGAACTGCTCACAAGGTACTACAATCTGGATTTTATTGGCCTACTATCTTCAAGGATGCCCGTAAGTTTGTCTTATCTTGTGATGAATGTCAAAGAAAAGGTAATATCGGTAAGCGTCAAGAAATACCTATGAATTATTCACTTGCTGTTGAACCATTTGATGTTTGGGGATTTGATTACATGGGACCTTTTCCTTCCTCTAATGGGTATACACTTATTTTGGTTGCTGTTGATTATGTTACTAAATGGGTAGAAGCTATTCCAACCAGTAGTGCTGATCACAACACCTCTATTAAAATTCTTAAGGAAGTTATTTTCCCAAGGTTTGGAGTCCCTAGATATTTAATGACTGATGGTGGTTCACACTTTATTCATGGTGCTTTCCGTAAAATGCTTGTCAAGTATGATGTTAACCATAGAATTGCATCACCTTATCATCCTCAGTCTAGTGGTCAAGTTGAACTTAGCAATAGAGAAATAAAATTAATTTTGCAAAAGACTGTCAATAGGTCCAGGAAGAATCAGTCTAAGAAATTAGATGATGCACTTTGGGCTTATAGAATAGCATATAAAAATCCTATGGGTATGTCTCTTTATAAAATGGTTTATGGAAAAGCTTATCATTTGCCTCTTGAGTTAGAACATAAAGCATAGTGGGCAGTCAAAGAACTCAATTATGATTTCAAACTTGCTGGTGAAAAGAGGTTATTTGATATTAGCTCATTAGATGAATGGAGAACCCAAGCTTATGAAAATGCCAAATCATTTAAAGAAAAGTTTAAAAGATGGCATGATAAAAGAATCCAAAAGCGTGAGTTCAAAGTCGAAGAATATGTTCTTTTGTACAACTCTCGTTTCAGGTTCTTTGCAGGAAAACTCCTCTCCAAATGGCAAGGACCCTATGTTATCGGGGAGGTTTATCGGTCTGGAGCTATCAAAATAAATAATGTCGAAGGTACTAACCCGAAGGTTGTTAATGGGCAATGAATAAAACATTATATCTCAGGTACGCCCATTAATGTTGAAAGCAATATTATCCAAACATTGACACCGGAAGAACACATAAAAGAGTCCTTCCGGAACACTCCAGAATCGTGAAAATAAGGAGGTACGTGATACGGTAAGTAAACGGACTCCAAAAAATCTGCAATTTTTTTTGTCAGTGTTGGAATATTTAGAGAATTAGGAAAATAAGAAACTTCCAGGAAGCGTACCCTGGTGGGTACAAGACACCAGGGCGCGCCCAGGTGGGTTGTGCCCACCTGGGGCACCTTCCGGACTCCGTTTTTCTTAGGTTTGCTTGTTTCCCAAGATAAAAAATCTTTATATACCCCCTGAACATGTTGACCACCATATCATGGAGAAATCCTCTGTTCTCATTTCTTGCTGTTTCCGGCCAGATCTGTCAGGCCAGGCATCATGTCTTCGTCCTCCTCCAACAACATGGAAGAGGATGCTTGGTTGATGAAGATTGAGCTGAAGAGAGAGGAGCCCGTAGAAGCCGTCAAAGGAGACAAGAGAAAGGAGACTACCTAAGATCAAGTCCCGATGGTCGACCAAGCACTATCGACAGAAGAAGAAGAAGATATCCTTAAACCTTACTATGCTCATCTTACCCCTACTGAGATTGCAGCCTTTCGGATCACTGAAACAGTTCGTGTGCAAAATAAATATCTCACTCGTGAAAATATTCTGCATCAAGAGCACATTATCTTCCTCCGGAGCGTCATCCATATATTGGAGAACCTCTTGATCTTGAAGGCTAGAATTTCTACTCCACCACCTTCTTCTTCATCACCAAAAGAAAATTGAGTTTTGGGTATGGGCAATCCCCTTGGCTTCCGCCAAGCTTGGGGAGGTGCCCCGGTATCGTATCATCCCCACTATCTTTTGCTTTTACTTATTTTAGTTCGATCTTTTGCTTTAGATGAATAAAAGTTTAGTTTGATCCTTTCTTTTCGAGAGTTTTCTTAGTGATCTATCCTTGTAATCGTGTGCAAGATATATAATAAAGTTTAGTTTGAGCTTTTGCTTTCTTTACTTTCATGTTGTAATAAAAAGAAAGGAAATAAATTAAAAAGATCATATGCTAATCCTATGGTAGGTGATGACACCACATAAGGAAAAGTATAAGCACCCCCGCAAAAAAAAGTATAAGCAGGAAATTTTATTAGAGATTGACAAACATAGCACTGGTCAATAATGCAACACATGAAAGAATTAATAATGGAAGAGAAGATTCACATATAAATACACTATCCTAGAAATCTTTTGTGATTGTGAGCCCCCATCAAAATATTATATGCCAAAATTGTTGATGTTGGACAAGGAAGACAACGTAATGATTTATGTTTGTTCATATTCACATAGAAGTTATATTGTCATAGATCCTTCAACATGTGGTGCTTGCCCCTATCTTTGCTAGCCAAAAATTTCGCACTAAGTAGAGATACTAGTTGTGCATCCAAAAACCCTTAAACCCAAAAATTATTTTCAAGAGTCCACCATACCTACCTAGGGATTGTGCAAGATCCTAGTAAGTTGTCATCGGTTGAATAAGGCAATAAAAATTGCTTTTAAAACTATGAGATCATTTAGTGTAAGACAAAATTGAGTGTTGTACGAACTTGTGATGGTAAAGAATAAAAGCGACAGACTGCATAATAAAGGTTGCCCTCACAAGGGGCAATACAATGTGACTTTCTTTTGCACTAAGGGGTCGAGCATACAAACAAAGAAGTGCATGGAAACCGCTGCTTCCCTCTGTGAAGGGCCTATCTTTACTTTTATGCAAGAGTCAAAGTTTTTCTCTCTATTCCTTTTTATTTTTCTCCTTTTGTTTGTGTACAAAAGTAGGGGCCCTTATGTACCCCTTTACTTGTGCACGGGCAGTTGTAGCCGCGCCTGTGGCCACGCTTGGTGGGGCGGAGGAAGGAAAAGTACGAGACTGCCAAGACAAGCGCTCAAGCCAGAGGCGCGAAGAGCAAAAAGACAGGGTAGGCTTCCCCCAGCAAGGGCCTTGCCGGGGTGGCCTACGTAGACCCGGCAAGAGCCTTGCCTGGGAAGCTTTCCCAACACCAGCAAAGCCGCCACCCTTGAGCCTGAGAGTTCTGACACCATCGACAAATATGGGGACCAAGGCTCAGGAGGCGCCTGCTTAGTGGCATGCAGATCTTTGTGAAGACAAAGGGCCTGCGAGGCCTAGATGAGAACCAGAAAAAAAGACACCAGTGAGGCACCGGCAAGGCTCCTGTCGAAGACACCCACGAAGCCCTGGCAAGACCCTTGCCGAGGGCGCCCGCGAGGCCTCGACAAGACCCTTGCCGGGGACATCAATAAGATTGCGGCAAGGCTTTGCCACCCCGTAACCGACCCACCAACTAGGCGAGTGCCTTCGTGGCAGTGCATGGCTTCTAGACCAACTAGTCAAGCACCTGCGTGGTGGCATGCAGATCTTCATGAAAACCCTGCCACCATGCCAGCTCAGCAACTTGCCAGCCTACATGGCCTTGCATGCCTCGTTGGCCAGGACGCGCGTCGAAGCAAGGCGAGCCGGTGACGGACGGGACGGGCTTCGTTGCCGTCCCCGATAAATCAAGAGGACACCTAAGTAGCGCTAAATGTGTTTTGTCCTATGATGTCAGGCGATAAGCTTAGACACTTTATATACTTTCCACCTCCTGTGTGCCACTGCGGCGACCCCTTTGACCTATAAAAGGCATGCACTGTGGCCAGTTCAAGAACTCAAGAACACTCAAATATAGACCAAAGCAGGACTAGGGTATTATGCATCCTCGTTGCCCGAACCTTAGTAAAATCTCCTTGTACTGGCCACTAGACCTGCTCTTTGCACAACTCCAACCGTAGAAGGGATCCTCGTGATCCCATAGGTGTCGTTTCCTCGGCATCTTTGGCATGCCTGGTAGGGGGCGCTATTGTGAAAATCTGATCTAGCAGTTAGTGTAGCAGTTTCTTCATCGCTACGGCTCCCAAGAAGAAGACGATCACAGCAATCGGTTCATCTGGAGCCGAACCGCCCGTACCAATGCGGGAGGGCGACGGGGCGGTCGCGGATGAAGGCCGAGGCGCGGGCCGCAAACACCCACGACGCTCTGGCAACCAAAGTCAGGCGAGCGGCGTTGTTCGTGCACAAGATGGCGAGCCGCGCGCCACTAAATCCAAGGATGGAGTCGTGCCGCCCACAGGCAGCGCGGGGGCCTCCAAGGGCGGAGACGTGCTGCCTACGGGTGGTGCGGCGACTTCCAGGACGCCCACGACGGCGTCCGCACCACGATCTTCCCAGGTCGCAAGTGACGAGCAGAGCCACCACATTGGTGACCCCGGACGCAGCCGCGGGAAGTGTCCTATGCACCACTCATGGGACGCACCGGACCAGCATGCACGCTGAGCTGCTGGCAAAGATGGTGCACGGCCGCGAGGCCATCATAGAGCTCCTTCTAACGTGGTTAGAAGTCAGATCGTGTCATGGTCTATGCAGTTTTCGCCGCCACCCACGCCAGCAGAAGCATTGGTGTGTGCGCAACTGCTCCTCGGCTTTCCTCCTGCTGCGGAGAAGCTCGACGAGTGGAGAGCCACCATCCGGAGCCTCATCAGCATCGCCAATAAAGATGAGCCGCGACCAGCAAGGCCCTTAGCCCGGCACTCTGTCGAGCCGATGCACGCCAGTGGTGGAAGGACCGGAGGTGCTGCGACCATGGTGCACTCTCCTCCTCTGCGCCAGCTTCCGCGAACACCGGCCCGCCGGGTCAACGCTTGTGATAAGATTTCCACAGCGTCGTCTGACCCACAGACGACTGCGATCAACGTCAAGTTCTTCAGGAGCGAGCCCAGGAGGACGCTCGAACCACTATCGAGCAGCGGCGGGAAGCGCGCCATCAGTCAGATAGGCATGCGGGGCCTTCTGCAAACCGCCCAGCACCGGGGGGCTCCGATGACCTACCTTACAAGGTAGGCTGTGCAGCCTTTACCTGTGAGCTGCGGCAGTTCTAGTGGCCCACTCAACGCACATTCAAGCCCGATGTCGGCGAGAAGTACAACGGCAAAACTCACCCGTCAGAGTTCCTCAGCATCTACACCATCACGATGCAAGCTGCCGGAGCTCGCGACGACAAGGTGCTTGCTAACTACTTCCCGTTGGCACTCAAACCCAACGTCATGTCATGGTTGATGCACTTGCCAACGGATTCCATTTATTCTTGGTCGGATCTGTGCCATGAGTTTGTTGGCGCCTTTACTAGAGGCCACCAAGCTCATGGCCAGGCAAGCGATATGCATATCATCCTCGAGAAAGATGGTGAAAACCCGCGCAAGTACATACAGAGGTTCAGCCGCGTGCAGTACAACATCCCAGACGTCCATCTCGCCGCTGTCATCAGTGTGTTCCATCAGAATGTGTGCAATCGCAAGATGCGTGAGGAGCTGGCGATGAACAAGGTCAAGGATGTGTCCGAACTTTATGTTCTAGCCGATAGATGCGCTCGGGCTGAAGAGGGGAGGAAGTACCCCGGCGAAGACATTGGGGCAGAAACCGACTCCACAGACGAAGACACCATCGCCCCGGCAAAGAAGGGCCAACGCTGCAATAGGAAGCATAAGGGCAAGACCGGCTGTCTTGCTGTTGAGGGTTCCGATAACGCCGGTGATACGTCTTCGTCGTATCAATAATTTTTTATTGTTCCATGCCAATATTCTTCAACTTTCATATACTTTTGGCAACTTTTTATACTATTTTTTGGGACTAACTTATTGATCGAGTGCCCAGTGTCAGTTCCTGGTTGTTGCATGTTTTATGTTTCGCAGAAAAACCAATATCAAACAGAATCAAAACGGTATAAAACGGACGGAGAATTATCTTGGAATATTTGGGATTTTCCAGAGGAAGAATCAACGCGAAACGGTGTCTGAGGTGGCCACGAGACAGGGGGGCGCGCCCACCCCCCTGGGCGCGCCTGGCACTCTCGTGGGCCACCCGTAAGGCGGTTGATGCCCTTCTTTTGCCACAAGAAAGCTAATTTTACGAGAAAAATCTAGGCAAAAGATTCAACCCAATCGGAGTTACGGATCTCCGGATATAAAAGAAACGGTGAAGGGGAAGGATCCGAGAACGCAGAAACAGAGAGATAGATCCACTCGGAGGGGCTCTCGCCCCTCCCAAGCCATGGGAGCCAAGGACCAGAGGGGAAACCCTTCTCCCATCTAGGGAGGAGGTCAAGGAAGAAGAAGAAGAAGGGGGCCTCTCTCCCCCTTGCTTCCGGTGGCACCGGAGCGCTGCCGGGGGCCATCATCATCACCGCGATCTTCACCAACACCTCCATCATCTTCACCAACCTCTCCATCACCTTCCCCCATCTATATTCAGCGGTCCAATCTCCTGTAACCCGCTATACCCTCTACTTGAAAATGGTGCTTTATGCATCATATTATTATCCAATGATGTGTTGCCATCCTATGATGTCTGAGTAGATTTTCGTTGTCCTATCAGTGATTGATGAATTGCTATGATTGGTTTGAGTTGCGTGTTTTATTATTGGTGCTGTCCTATTGTGCCCTCCGTGTCACACAAGCATGAGGGATTCCCGATGTAGGGTTTGCAATATGTTTATGATTTGCTTATGGTGGGTGGTGTGAGTGACAGAAGCACAGACCCGAGTAAGTAGGTTGTTTGCGTATGGGATAAAGGGGACTTGATACTTTAATGCTATGGTTGGGTTTTACCTTAATGAATCTTTAGTAGTTGAGGATGCTTTCTAGAGTTCCAATCATAAGTGCATATGATCCAAGTAGAGAAAGTATGTTAGCTTATGCCTCTCCCTCAAATAGAATTGCAATAGTGATTACCGGTCTAGTAACATAGTCAATTGCTTAGGGACAATTTCACAACTCCTACCACCACTTTTCCGCACTCGCTATATTTACTTTATTGCATCTTTATCTAAACAGCCCCTAGTTCATATATATGTGTTCTTTATTATCTTGCAAAGCGATCCAACAACACCTACAAAGTACTTCTAGTTTCATACTTGTTCTAGGTAAAGCAAACGTCAAGCGTGCGTAGAGTCGTATCAGTGGCCGATAGGACTTGAGAGAGTATTTGTTCTACCTTTAGCTCCTCGTTGGGTTCGACACTCTTACTTATCGAAAGAGGCTACAACTATCCCGTATACTTGCGGGTTATCAAGACCTTTTTCTGGTGCCGTTGCCGGGGAGTCATAGCGTGGGGTGAATATTCTCGTGTGTGCTTGTTTGCTTTATCACTAAGTAATTTTTATTTGCTATTCTAAGTTGTTCTCTATCTTTAGTTATGGATATGGAACGCAAAATACCAAAAAAATTAGGTGTACTTGCTACTCATAGAGATGGGGTAACTCCTAAAACCCCTGATACTCATTATGTTCAAGATATTATGTACTACTTTGATAATCTTGAGAGAACCCCATCCAACTTTATAATGGGAGACACGTTGGATCAACGTGAATACTTTAGGTATTATCGCTCGACACAAAAAGGAAAACTATTATGGGATCAATTTATTATGTTGCGTTGGTATGCCCGGGATCTATGCTTGAGATATGATATTACTTGTTGCTCTAGGATGAAGGCTCCACACCTTCCCTTTTCATGCAAATTTAATGATAATGAAACCTTGGCTTCTTATGCTAATGGTATATATGATTACTATGATGTGGAACAAATAGAAGAATTTGTTGCTTTTAAGGCTGCTTATGAAATTGAATCTTTGTTTGAAAAGTATGAAGCTTTAGATGATGATGTTTATAGGCCAAAAATTCTTGCTACAATTACTATATTAATGCTTTTATGGAGAAAGTCTCTGCTGTCCAAGAAGAGACTAATATTTTGCAGGAAGCTATGGAAGAAGAAATTGATGAAACTGTGAGCTCATTGGATGAAAAAGATGATGAGGAGAGCGAAGAACAAAAGGAGGAAGAGCGGATTGATCACCCATGCCCACCTTCAAATAAGAGTAACTCTTCAACTCATACATTGTTTAATTCCCCTTCGTGCTTACCGAAGGATGATTGCTATGATGATTGCTATGATCCCTTGAATTTGTTTGAAATATTCCTTTTTGATGATGCTTGTTTTGCTTGTGGCCAAGATGCCAATATGAATTATGCTTATGGATATGAACTTGCTATAGTTCCTTATGTTAAACCACGCATGATAGTCCTATTATCTTTTTGAATTCTCCCGACTACACTATATCAGAGAAGTTTGTGCTTATTAAGGATTATATTGATGGGTTGCCTTTTACCATTGCACATGATGATTTTTATGAATATAATATGCATGTGCTTGCTTCTCCTACTTGCAATTATTATGAGAGAGGAACTATATCTCCAACCCTCTATGTTTCCAACACGATAGAATTGCAAGAAACTGCTTACTATGCATTGACCTTTACAATGTGTGCATGAATTGTTCTTTTACGACATGCCGATGCATTGGAAGAGAGTTAGACTTCGTCATTGCTTGATATATGTTACTTTGTGCTCACTACTAAATTACAAATCATTGTTAATTAAAATTGGCTTTGATATACCTTGGGATCCGGGTGGATCCATTACTTGAGCACTATATGCCTAGCTTAATGGCTTTAAAGAAAGTGCTGCCAGGGAGACAACCCGGAAGTTTTAGAGAGTCATTTATTTCTATTGAGTGCTTTTATATAGTTTAAAAACAAAAAAATAAGGAGGGGAACCCAAAACTTTTCAAAAAGGAAAGTGAAAGTGAGAAAGACAAGCATTGTTGAAGTGGGAGAGCTCCTTGAACTTTGTTCATGCTCACGGAAACTTTGTGAATCTTGATTACAGAAAGTTTTCATCAAAAATAATTATCCCCTTGTACAATTCCAATGTATTATAAAAATAATGTGCCAAGGTTTGCCTTTAGGATGTTTACAATGCTTGTTGGTTTGTACGGTGCAGGACAGAAACTTTGGTTGTAGTGCACGATTTTACATTTTTAACTGGAATGTCAGACGGTTCTGATTCTTTTTGGACTGTCTTTATACACAACTTGTTTACATTTTCTAATTTTGGTAGAATTTTTGGGGTACCAGAAGTATGGTGGATGTTCCGATTGCTACAGACTGTTCTGTTTTTGACAGATTCTGTTTTTGATGCATAGTTTGCTTGTTTTGATGAATCTATCAATTTATATCAGTGGATTAAGCCATGGAAAAGTTATATTACAGTAGACACAATGCAAAAACAAATATGAATTGGTTTGCTACAGTACTTAGAGTGGTGATTTGCATTATTATACTAACGGATCTTACCGAGTTTTCTGTTGAAGTTTTGTGTGGATGAAGTGTCTAAACGAGGAGGTCTCGACATGCGGAAAAGGAAGAGAGGCAAGAGCTCAAGCTTGGGGATGCCCAAGGCACCCCAAGTAAATATTCAAGGAGACTCAAGCATCTAAGCTTGGGGATGCCCCGGAAGGCATCCCCTCTTTCTTCAACAAGTATCGGTATGTTTTTGTATTCGTTTCGTTCATGCATTATGTGCAAGTCTTGGAGCGTCTTTTGCATTTAGTTTTCACTTTTCTTTTATGCACCGTGCTGGTATGAAATAGTCCTTGGTTGATTTATAGAATGCTCCCTGCACTTCACTTAAATCTTTTGAGTATGACTTTATAGAATGCTTCATGTGCTTCACTTATATCATTTGAAGTTTGGATTGTCTGTTTCTCTTCACATAGGAAACCGCCATTTGTAGAATGCTCTTTTGCTTCACTTATATTTGTTAGAGCATGGGCATATATTTTGTAGAAATAATTAAACTCTCTTGCTTCACTTATATCTATTTAGAGAGATGATAGGAATTGGTCATTCACATGGTTAGTCATAAAATCCTACATAAACTTGTTGATCGCTGAATATGATATGTTTGATTCCTTGCAATAGTTTTGCGATATAAAGATGGTGATATTAGAGTCATGCTACTGGGTGGTTGTGGATTGTAGAGACACTTGTGTTGAGGTTTGCAAGTCCCGTAGCATGCACGTATGGTAACCGTTGTGTGACAAATTTGAAGCATGGGGTGTTTCTTTGATTGTATTCCTTATGAGTGGCGGTCAGGGACGAGCGATGGTCTTTTCCTACCAATCTATCCCCCTAGGGGCATGCGTAGTAGTACTTTGCTTTGAGGGCTAATAAACTTTTGCAATAAGTATATGAGTTCTTTATGACTAATGTGAGTCCATGGATTATACGCACTTTTACCTTTCCATCATTGCTAGCCTCTTCGGTACCGTGCATTGCCCTTTCTCACCTCGAGAGTTGGTGCAAACTTCGCTGGTGCATCCAAACCCCGTGATACGATACGCTCTATCGCACATAAGCCTCATTATATCTCGCCCCTCCCAAGCCATGGGAGCCAAGGACCAGAGGGGACACCCTTCTCCCATCTAGGGAGGAGGTCAAGGAAGAAGAAGAAGAAGAAGGGGGCCTCTCTCCCCCTTGCCTCCGGTGGTGCCGGAGCACTGCCGGGGGCAATCATCATCACCGCGATCTTCACCAACACCTCCATCATCTTCACCAACCTCTCCATCACCTTCCCCCATCTATATTCAGCGGTCCACTCTCCTGCAACCCGCTGTACCCTCTACTTGAACATGGTGCTTTATGCTTCATATTATTATCCACTGATGTGTTGCCATCCTATGATGTCTGAGTAGATTTTCGTTGTCCTATTAGTGATTGATGAATTGCTATGACTGGTTTGAGTTTCATGTTTTATTATTGGTGCTGTCCTATTGCGCCCTCCGTGTCACTCAAGCATGAGGGATTCCCGATGTAGGGTTTGCAATATGTTTATGATTTGCTTATGGTGGGTGGCTTGAGTGACGGAAGCACAGACCCGAGTAAGTAGGTTGTTTGCGTATGGGATAAAGGGGACTTGATACTTTTATGCTATGGTTGGGTTTTACCTTAATGAATCTTTAGTAGTTGCGGATGCTTGCTAGAGTTCCAATCATAAGTGCATATGATCCAAGTAGAGAAAGTATATTAGCTTATGCCTCTCCCTCAAATAGAATTGCAATAGTGACTACCGGTCTAGTAACATAGTCAATTGCTTAGGGACAATTTCACAACTCCTACCACCACTTTTCCGCACTCGCTATATTTACTTTATTGCATCTTTATCTAAACAGCCCCTAGTTTATATATACGTGTTCTTTATTATCTTGCAAAGCTATCCAACAACACCTACAAAGTACTTCTAGTTTCATACTTGTTCTAGGTAAAGCAAACGTCAAGCGTGCGTAGAGTCGTATCAGTGGCCGATAGGACTTGAGAGAGTATTTGTTCTACCATTAGCTCCTCGTTGGGTTCGACACTCTTACTTGTCTAAAGAGGCTACAACTATCCCGTATACTTGCGGGTTATCAGTCGGCGCTGCCAAGAAGGCCAAGGCTAATGACCCCGGCAAGGAAGTTGCCGGGTGCGCTGCCTGCCGGGCCTTGGCGGCCGCCGACAAGCCAGGAAGCTCCGATAAGCAGTACTGCAAGATCCATCGCACCAAGGGCCATGACCTCCAGAACTGCCGACAGGTTTAGCAGCTTGCAGAGAAGCAGAAGGCTGAGTACAAGAGGCAGGACAAGGAGAAGGGCCAGGATGGTGCCGAGGGATCCGGCAAGAAGCCTGGTGGCCAAGGTGGTCCCCGCAGCAAAGATAATAAAAAAGAAAGGCCCGTTCGGGGCCGCGACAAGAAGCAGGAAGACAATGATCATGATGAGGACGACGAGTCCGGCGAGCACGATTTCCAGAAAGCCATGGAGGCCATGTGCGTCCATGGTGGCGCCTCGTTGCACACTTCTCACCGCCAACTCAAGCAGTGGGCTCGTGAGATCACTACAGCAGAGCCATCATTCGATGCCCAGAGGCTGCTGAAGTGGTCCAGCACGCCTATAATTTTTGACACCGAGGATCACCCTGATCGCACAACTGCGGTCGGGTGTTTGCCGTTGTTGGTTTCACCAACAATACGAAACCTCAAGGTGACGAAAGTGCTAGTTGACGGCGGGGCTGGTCTAAACTTAATCTCGCCTGTTGTGATCAAATTGCTGCAGATTCCCGATAGAGACCTTGCGGATACGGGCACGTTTCAAGGGGTCAACCCGGGAAGGAGTCAACCGAAAGATCGGTTTTTATGTTTCCGAGATCCCATTGCCCTATAATGGGATCCTCGGCCGCCCAGCACTAGCCAAGTTTATGGCGGCATCACACTATGCCTACAACACGTTGAAGATGCCTAGGCCAATGAGCATCATCACCATCCCCTCTGACAAGAAAGACGTGCTCATCTGTGCCGACCAACTCTACCGGGAGGCAATTGCAGCAACTGCTGCCAAGGCACTTGCTCCTGCTGCTGGAGCCCCGGGAGGGAAGAAGACCGGAGAGACCTCCTGCACCCACTCCGGCAAGAGCACCTCTTCGGAGTGCTGCGCTCCCGTCGAGGATGTGCCAGAGAGCTCCATCGGCAAGAGCAAGAAATCCAGAGCTGCACCACCAGAGACCAAGAAGGTGTCCGTCAAGGAGGACGGCATGGGAGGAGCTTTCACCATAAGCTCCACCCTCGACAGCAAATAGGAAAGCGCGCTCGTCGCCTTCCTGTGGGCGAATGTCGATGTGTTTTCATGGCAAGCATCCGACATCCTTGGCGTTCCCAGGGAGGTGATTGAGCACCATCTTGCTGTTTGTCCTCGTGCAGCCCATCAAGAAGAAGGTCAGAAAGCAAGCTTTGGAGCGACAAGAGTTCATCACAGAGGAGATCAGGAAGTTGGAAGCGGCAGGCTTGGTCAGAGGAGTGCTCCACCCAACGTGGTTGGCCAATTCGGTAGTAGTGCGCAAGGCAAATGGGAAATGGAGGATGTGTATTGCTTACACAGACATCAATAAAGCTTGTGCAAAGGATCCTTTCCCTTTGCCACGCATTGACCAGATCGTGGACTCCACCGCTGGGTGCAACTTGCTGTTGTTCCATAAAGCCTACTCAGGATACCATCAGATCTTCATGACAAGAGAAGATGAAGAGAAGACCGCGTTTATCACCCCATGTGGTACGTATTGTTTTATATGAATGCCTTTCGGGTTGAAAAGCGTTGATTCAACATTTGCGAGAGTAGTCCAAATTGGTTTTGAGCCTCAGCTACATAGAAATATGGAATCTTATATGGATGACATAGTGGTCAAGACCAAGGACAGGGCGACGCTCATACAAGACCTAGCAGAAACATTTGCAAATCTGCACAAGATCAACCTCAAGCTTAACCCTGAGAAGTGTGTGTTCGGTGTCCCATACGGCAAGCTTCTCGGGTTCTTTGTGTCACAGCGTGGGATCGAGGCGAACCCCAACAAGATAAAGGCAATTGAGCAGTTGAAGCGCCAAGGCGAGTCAAAGATGTGCGCCGGCTTGCTGGCTGTGTTGCTGCTTTGAGCAGGTTCATCTCCAAATTTGCTGATAGCGCCCTTCCCTTTTTCAAAATCCTGAAAAAGGCCAGTCCAATGGAATGGACCCCAGAGGCCGAGGTAGCGCTGCAGGATTTGAAGAGATACATCTCCTCTACACCAATACTAGTTGCACCTAAACCGCAAGAGTCGTTGCTACTATATCTAGCGGTAACAAATCAAGTGGTTAGTGTTGCGCTAGTGGCGCAAAGGGAGATCAATGAAGAGACAGTGGCAATGGCATAGTCTGACGCCGGCGAGGCAGGATCTGCGCAAGCAAATGAAGTGGTGCAGAGGGAGAAAATGATGCAGCACCCAGTTTACTTTGTCAGCTCCCTCTTGCAGGGAGCTAGATCAAGGTACTCTGGCATGCAGAAATTGCTCTTCGGCCTCCTTATGGCCTCGAGGAAGCTGTGTCATTACTTCCAAGCACATGAGATCACCGTCATCACCCGCCTCCCATTGCAACGGATCTTGCATAACCCAGATGTAACTGGGAGGATTGTGGAATGGGCATTGGAACTGTCAAGTTTTGGTCTGAGGTTTGAAAGCACTTCAACAATCCAAAGTAGAGTCTTGGCAGAGTTCATTGCAGAATGGACCTCAACACCTGACGGAGAAGTTCAAGAAACTACCCTCCCCGACAAGGAAACAAGTCGCAACTGGATTATGTACTTTGATGGGGCTTTCTCGCTGCAAGGCGCAGGTGCCGGTGTGCTACTTGTCGCACCCACTGGAGAGCACCTCAAGTATGTAGTCGAAATGCACTTTCCCAGGGAGAGATCAATAAATAACACTGCTGAGTATGAGGGGCTGCTTGCTGGTCTCAGGATCACAGCATACCTCGGAATCAGAAAGCTTATTGTCAGAGGTGATTCACAACTCGTCGTCAAGCAAGTCAAGAAGGATTATCAGAGCCCATTGATGGAAGCCTACATAGATGAAGTGAGGAAGTTGGAGGAGCGTTTTGATGGTCTACAAGCAGAGCAGGTTCCTCGAGCAGAGAACAGCATTGCTGACGACTTGTCGAAACATGCTACCCTAAAGTTCCCTGTGGAACTCCAACTAACTCAGCCATCTGTTGAGTCGTCGGCATGACATGATAAGCGAAGGAAATCGAGCCCCGGCAAGTACTTCCTCGCCGAGTTCCCAGGAGCCGCCGGCAAGGATGTTGTCAGGGATGCGAAGCTTGCCGAGGAGCGACAAACTCTGGCAGGGCCTCAGGCCCTTGCCATCGAGACAACCGCTCCCGCGGCAGAAGAAATGCCTTTAGTCCTTGCCGTCGAGCCTCAGGCTCCGGCATGGGCACATCACATCGTCCAGTTCCTCCAAACAGGGGAACTCCCTGAGGAGCACGAAGAAGCAGAGAAAGTAGCCCGTCGGTTTGCCATATACCAGTTCGTGGACAACATCTTGTACAGAAAAAGACCGAACAGTGTGAAATTGAAGTGCATTCCCCGGGAAGACGGACTGGGCTGTTGGCAGATATACATGGAGGCATATGTGGCTCCCACATAGGATCAAGAGCCCTTGCTGGCAAGGCATTCCAGCAAGGTTTCTTTTGGCCCACACCCCTCTAGGATGCAACTGCACTAGTAACAAAGTGTGAAGCGTGTTAGTTCCATTCGAAGAAGCTCCGTCAACCAGCTCAAGCTCTCCAAACAATCCCTCTCTCCTGGACATTTTCGGTCTGGGGGCTCAACATACTGGGCCACTTTCCCCGTGCTGTCGGGGGCTTTGAGTACTTGTACGTCGCAATCGACAAGTTCACAAAGTGGCTAGAAGTGGAAGCTGTGAGAAAGGTGATAGCACAATCAGCCATCAAGTTCTTCAAAGGGCTAATCTGCCGTTTTGGTGTGCCAAACAGGGTCATCAACGACAACGGCACGCAGTTCACAAGCCGCACCTTCATGCAGTACATCCAAGACCTCGACAGCAAGGTCTGCTTTGCTTCTGTTGCACATCCATGAAGCAATGGCCAGGCGGAGAGGGCAAATGCTGAAGTACTGCGAGGCCTCAGGAGACTTTTGACAGGCTACACAAGTACGAAAAACGCTAGATTGATGAGTTGCCATTGGTTCTTTGGTCGATCAGAACGACACCAAATCGAGCCACCGGCCAGACACCCTTCTCCCTCGTATACGGGGCAGAAGCAGTTTTCCCCATGGAACTCACATACGAGTCACCTCGAGTGCTCGCTTGTGATGAGCTTGAGCAAGAGCAGTTGCGGCAAGACGATGCAACGCTCCTTGAGGAAGATCGTCTTCGGTGGCTGTGCGAGCTGCATGCTACCAGCAAGCCTTGCGCCGCTACCATAGCCACAAGGTTCATGCACGAACTTTGAGGAAGGTGACCTTGTTCTTCGGCGCATTCAGTCGGCCAAGAATTCCAACAAGTTGACGCCAAAGTGGGAAGGACCTTATCGGGTAATACGAGTCACTAGGCCCGGCGCAGTCCGCCTGGAGATTGAAGATGGTATTCCAGTGAGCAATTCCTGGAACATCGAACATCTTCGCAAGTTTTACCTATAAGGCGCGGTTGTCGGGGCCCCCGGCAGACCACTTTTTGTACAAGCCTTGCCGGCAAGGCATGTAACCCTTTGTACAAAGCCAGGCGATGACCTTGAACAATAGATAAATAAATGAAGCACTAGCGCCCTAAGTTTTAGCATGGATGCTAGGTTGAGTCTATCTCTTTGTTAGGGTTGATAGTGCTTAGCGGTGGCTAACCCCTAGCATAGAGGTCGAGTGCAAGTCTCTCTGTCCTTTCCAGTCCTTTTTTGGTTCGCAGGATGCGCAGGCATTTCTGCTGAACCGTTTGGAGGAAAAGTAACTAGCCGACGCCCCAACCACGGCAAGCCAAGGTTGTCGCGGGCTACAAATTCAGATATCCGATCACGGCAAGCCAAGAATGCCGGGGGTTGTAGACTCAGATAAGTCCTTTCCTCCCCCGCTCTGCACTTCCATATGAAACTTGAACATACGAAACTTCATCCGTTCCTGTGCCACCGTGCTCCTTCTTTCCTGTGTCCAAAAACCCTTCTTTGGGCCGGAACTTAGTTGTAGCTGTGGTGGCAAGGAAACATACAAAGGGCCTAATCCAACTTTGCCCCTACCTCCGCCAAGGGCGTGAGCGTGGTCGGTCTATGGAGCGGGAGGATGGCAAGGTCTGTTGCCGGGTGACGACGTTTATCCTAAAGATAACAAGGACTCGTTCCTTGGTGTGAGCCTCGCTCGCGCACAAAAGGACCTGGGAAGGACCCTTTTCTTCATTAATACATTGTGAACAAGTACAATTCATATGGAATGTAAACATAAGCAAGGGGATTACAAGGTTTAAATCTGACAAATGCCCGCAGGCTCAAAAACTAAAAAGAGATAAGGTGCCCGTAATCCCTTTCTTGTCCCTCTCCTCAGGAAACGGATCGAGATTGCGGGAGGGCAAAAGAAGTGCCTAGGTGAGGTATGAGCAACGGAAGACACCAAGAAAACATCCCGGCGGCCGTCCAGAAGAGGGCTGATGATGATGGTGCCGGGAGAAGAGCCGAAAGATGAGGCAGCAGGCCGACAATATGCGACGAAGGGGTCGGTGCCATCATACTCCGACTTGACGGCCTGCCACCTGCCTTCTTCGTATTCTCCGGCCTTCCAACGCCAGCCGCCTAAGGCGACGACCCCGAGAAGTTCAAGGAGCTGGCCACACCCCCAGCAAATCGCTCTGCCGGGGGGGGGGAAGGCCAGGTGCAGATGATGGTGCTGCCAGCGTCGCCCAGGGACGGTGTGTCCGACGCTTAGTCGGACCCGTCCCTGTCGTCCTCCCCATCGGTGTCCTCCTCGTCACTGTCGATCAAGGAGGAGCTTTCGTCATTGGTCGAGCTCTCTGCGCAGCACCCTAACCTGATTCTCGAGCGCCCAGAGACCTTGATGGAGAGCAGGCCATTCTCCATTAATTTGAATTGGAGAATGTGCCCCTCCGACAGGCTATGGTCACGGACAAAGGTCTTCTACCCATGATGGAGATACATGACGTGAGGGGCGGGGAAGTCGACATCCACATGTATGCCGCCAATCCCACAGCCCCTCATGTGCAACTTCAAGGACTGTGGCGGGTGGAGCTCCATCTCCCGAGCAAACGGGGTGGGGAGGCGGAGATGACCGCACACCGGCTTGTATAGCCTGATAAAGAACTCGCGAGGCTGATCTTCGACGTGGCCCTCCATTAGGAGGGGAGCCACTGGCGAAAGTGCGGCCGGTGCGCCGCCCCGTCCTCCTCTCCCTCGAGCGCCGTGGCGGCCTCGGCCTCGC
>NC_041393.1:472002095-472014002 GCF_002162155.2 Triticum dicoccoides | reverse complement strand
GCCACCATGGGCTCCAGAGGAGGGGGGACACGCTGTCGAGTAAAAGCCCTTGTTGCCGCCACTGGAGCGCCTGTGCACCCTCTCTCCATGACAAATAGAAGAAAGAGGCCAAACATGAAGGAGATGGATGCAAAGAGATGTCGTCCCTCTTTCCCTTTTATAGAGGGGGCAAGGCCGGAGCTAGGCTCCCCAACCGAGCCACAACCGCCCCGCTCAACCAACCCAGGCGCTAGAGGCGCAGGGAATCAGGACCGACCCGCTGCTCCAATCAGCGGTGCCTGGTTTCCCGCCTCGGTGTTAAGGCCCATGCCCTCCATATCCGCCACCTACATTCCCTGAAGCATGGAGGACACGTGGCAGGCGGGCCAGAATCAAGAAGACAAGTGGGACGATCGTTTACCACCCCGTGATCATGGGACGCAGACGCCATAAAGGCCGCAACCCAAGCCCACTTTGTACATGAGCCGCGCCCCTGCGGCTTCCTATCTTTTATGGGGAAGACGCGGTCCTCCTCTTTATTATTCACCACGGGGTGACACAAGCGTGTTTCGACTGTCAGACACACGATCCCCACGTCATGCACCCAATATAGGTCATGGGGAAGCGCGACTGGTGAAATGCGATGGACGAGAAAAATTGCCAAGGTAAAAACTCGGCCCCGTGTGCCCACGCACCGTTCTGGGCCTAGCCCACCAACGCATCGCGCTTTTGTGTGGCCCAGGCTCGGGGGCTCCTGTCGGTGTACAAAAGTAGGGGCCCTTCTGTACCCCTTTACTTGAGCACGGGCAGTCGTAGTCGCGCCTGTGGCCATGCTTGGCAGGGCGGAGTAAGGAAAAATACGAGACTGCCAAGACAAGCGCTCAAGCTAGAGGCGCGAAGAGCAAAGAGACAGGGTAGGCTTCCCCCGGCAAGTGCCTTGCCGGGGCGGCCTACGTAGCCCCGGCAAGAGCCTTGCCGGGATAGCTTACCCAACACCAGCAAAGCTGCCACCCTTAGCCTGAGAGTTCCGACACCATTGACAAACATTGGGACCAAGGCTCGGGAGGCGCCTGCTTGGTGGCATGCAGATCTTTGTGAAGACAAAGGGTCTGCGAGGCCTAGATGAGAACCAGAAAACAAGACACCAGCGAGGCTCCTTGCCGAGGACGCCCACGAGGCCCCGGCAAGGCTCCTGCCGAAGACACCCACGAAGCCCCGGCAAGACCCTTGCCGAGGGCGCCCGCGAGGCCCCGGCAAGACCCTTGTCGGGGACATCAGCAAGATCGCAGCAAGGCTTTGTCGCCCCGTCACCGAGCCACCAACTGGCGAGTGCCTGCATGGTAGTGTGTGGCTTGTAGACCAACTAGTCAAGCACCTACGTGTAGGGGTGGACTAACGAGTAGCCCGGCTCGTTAAGCTCGTGCTCGTTAAGGCTCGGCTCGTTAAGCTCATTAAGATTAACAAGCAGAAAACCCGGCTCGGCTCAGCTCGTTTGAAACTCGTTAAGCTCGTGAGTGCTCGCGAGCGCTCGTTAACAGATTATAATGTGTTATGATATACGGGATGAATGTGTAGGTGTGGTTTTCAAGATAAATATGGTGACTACAAAAAGAAATGCACTAGTTTGTTGCCTCATATGTCGATTAGATTGAATTGATGGGCTGAGGTGCTACAAAAAGTTTGTCATGTAAGATGAAAATATGTGTTATTTTGTTACTAACGAGCTTAACGAGCTACTCGTGAAACTTGTTAGCTCATTCGTTAAGCTCGTTAATCTTAATGAGCTGAAATTAGTGATTGGCTCTGTTCATTAAGAAGCGAGCTCCGAGCTTAACGAGCCGAACTATCAAGCGCTCATTAAGCTCGCGAGCTACGAGCTTTTGGTCCAGCCCTACCTGCATGGTGGCATGCAGATCTTCGTGAAGACCCTACCACTGCGCCAGCTCAGCAACCTGCTAGCCTGCATGGCCTTGCATGCCCGGTTGGCCAGGACATGCGTCAAAGGAGCTTCGTTGCCGTCCCCGATAAAGCAAGAGGACACCTAAGTAGCGCATTAAATGTGTTTTGTCCTATGATGTCAGGCGATAAGCTTGGACACTGTATATACTTTCCACCTCCTGTGTGCCACTGTGGCGACCCCTTTGACATATAAAAGGAGGCCCGAGGCATATTGAGGAAGGATTCGGACTTTTTGGGCTTGGCATGCACCGTAGCTAGTTCAGGAACTCAAGGACACTCAAATATACACCAAAGCAGGACTAGGGTATTACGCATCCTCGCGGCCCGAACCTGGGTAAAATCTCCTTGTACTGACCACTAGACCTGCTCTTTGCACAACTGCACGCCCCGCCAACCATAGAAGGGATCCTTGTGATCCCATAGGTGTTGTTTCCCCAACACCTTTGGCAAGCATCATGTGGTGAGGAAAGATCTAGGCACATATGTCCAGTTGAATATAGGTGGCATGAGTTATCATTGTTGAGATCACCCTAGAGGTGAGTACGTTGGGAGGCAAAACTATAAGCCCCTATCTTTCTATGTGTCCGGTTGAAACATTTTGCTCATGTGTATGCGGTGAGTGTTAGCAATCATAGAAGACTATATGATGGTTGAGTATGTGGACTTGCCTAAAGGCTTCCATACGTGACCCTTCCTGAAAAGATGATGAATTGTAGTTGCAAAGTTGACCGAGAACATAGTTTGTTGGTTTCTAATAGAGTTTATGCTTTACACTTCAGTTGTGTGATGAATAGTCACTTGTTCGTGGGAAGACCATGATAAAAGTTCTATGATAAAAGTTTTATGTTTAATTTTGTTACTGTTATAATAATCTACATGATGCTTCTATGTCCGTATTTTATTTTTATCGACACCTCTCTCTCTAAGCATGTGGACATGTTTTTCGATTTCGGTTTTCGCTTGAGGACAAGTGAGGTCTAAGCTTGGGGGAGTTGATACGTCCATTTTGCATCATGTTTTCCTACTGTTATTTATGATGTTTTTATGCATAATAATGCTTTTTGGAGTAATTCTAATGCCTTTTCTCTCATAATATGCAAGGTACACACAAAGAGGGAGACTTCCGGCAACTGGAAATCTGGACCTGGAAAAGCTACGTCAGGCCACCTATTCTACACAACTCCAAACAAGCTGAAACTTCACAGAGTTTTTTTTATGAAATATTTGAGGAATATTGGAGCCAATAAGTACAAAAGTGGGCCCACCAGGTGGGCACAACCCACCTAGGCGTGCCAGGGAGCCCAGGCGTGCCCTGGTGGGTTATGCTCACCCGGGCCCACCTCCGGTGCCCATCTTCTGGTATATAAGTCATTTTGACCTAGAAAAAATGAAGAGAAGACTTTTGGGATGGAGTGTCGCCGTCTCGAGGCGGAACTTGGGCAGGAGCACTTTTGCCCTCCGTCGGAGCGATTCCGCCGGGGGAACTTCCCTCCCGAAGGGGGAAATCATCTTCATCATCATCACCAACAACTCTCTCATCTTGGGGAGGGCAATCTCCATCAACATCTTCAACAGCACCATCTCCTCTCAAACCCTAGTTCATCTCTTGTGTTCAATATTTATACCAGAACTATAGATTGGTGCTTGTGGGTGACTAGTAGTGTTGATTACATCTTGTAGTTGATTACTATATGGTTTATTTGGTGGAAGATTATATGTTCAGATCCAGTATGCTATTTAATACCCCTGTGATCTTGAGCATGATTATCATTTGTGAGTAGTTACTTTTGTTCTTGAGGTCATGGGAGAAATCATGTTTCAAGTAATCATGTGAACTTTATATGTGTTTGATATTTTGATAGTATGTATGTTGTGATTCCCTTAGTGGTGTCATGTGAACATCGACTACATGACACTTCACCATATTTCAGCCTCAGGGAATGCATTGTGGAGTAGTATTAGATGATGGGTTGAGAGAGTGACAGAAGCTTAAACCCTAGTTTATGCGCTATTCCGTAAGGGACTGATTGGATCCAAAAGTTTAATGCTATGGTTAGAATTTATTCTTAATACTTTTCTCGTAGTTGCGGATGCTTGCGAGGGGGTTAATCATAAGTAGGAGGTTTGTTCAAGTAAGAAAAACACCTAAGCACCCATCCACTCACATATTAAATTATCAAAGTAGCGAACACAAATCGAACAAACATGATGAAAGTGACTAGAGGAAATTCCCGTGTACCATCAAGAACGCTTTGCTTACTATAAGAGACCGTTTTGGCTAGTCCTTTGCCTCAAAAGTATTGGGCTACCTTGCTGCACTTTTTTTACTACTATCATAATTTTTATGTTACAAATTATCTTGCTATCAAACTACTCTGCTACTTACAATTTCAGCACTTGCAGACATTACCTTGCTGAAAATGACTTGTCATTTCCTTCTGCTCCTCGTTGGGTTCGACACTCTTACTTATCGAAAAGAGCTACAATTGATCCCCTATACTTGTGGGTCATCATGCCTATATAATGATCATTACCTGGATATCATCATGAGTATTTGAAGTTATATCAATTGCCCAACAGTAATTTGTTTACCCACCGTTGCTATTTTTCTCGAGAGAAGACACTAGTGAAATCTACGGCCCCCGGGTCTCTTCTTTATTATATTTGCCTTCAAGATCTATTTTTATTCTCTTTTATTTTCAGATATATTAATCCAAAAATACAAAAATACTTTGCTGCAGTTTACTTTATTTGTGATCTATTTATTCAATCTATTACAACTTTCTCCCGTCCACGTGCCAATTTCTGGCGCCATTACCCGAAAGGGATTGACAACCCCTTTAACACGTCGGGTTGCAAGTATTTGTTGTTTGTGTGCAGGAGCTGTTTACGTGGTGTTGTGTGGTTCTCCTGCAGGTTCGATAACCTTGGTCTCATCACTGAGGGAAATACCTACCGTTGTTGTGCTTCATCATCCCTTCCTCTTTGGGGAAATACCGACGTAGTTCAAGCCAACATCAAAGGAATTTCTGGCGCCGTTGCCGGGGAAACATCATCAACATCTACCAGGTTCCTAATCAAAAATCTCATCTCCTTGAAATTTACATTATTTTCCATTTGCCTCTCCTTTTCCTCTCCCCTACTTCACAAAAAAAATCGGTTTTGTTCGCCCTCTTTTTCGTTCCCCTTTTCTCGTCACATCTCATGTTTGCTTATGTTGCCATGTGCCTTCTATTTTCTTGCATCTTCGCTTGCTAAAAATCTATTGATATGGATCCTCATCCACCTGCTAATCTTTTCAAAAGATCCAATTATGATGAACCAATTACTAGTGAATTGAATTCACTAGATTATGTTTATGAAGTTTTGCTTAAGATTTATGAATCTGAAAATTGTGATGAAGTGTTAAACGAAGGAATTTTAAAGTGATTCATGATAGCTCCTTGGATGAAAAGCATGGTTGCAATGATTTTTTTATAAATTCTATTAACGTCAATTGTGCTAATAATATGCAAAACCCCAAGGTTGGGGATGCTATTTTGATATGTCCACTACTTATTGCAATGATCATGATTGGGGTGATTCTACTTATGATCTTGAAAATTTGTTTAAGCCTCATGATGATAATATTTAAAGTGGGTTTGGAAGAGTGTCAACTGTAGGTAAAAATGATCCCACTACTTTGGATCATGATCAATCTTATGAAAATTTTGATAAAAGAGGGCTTGGACAGGTCATGACTTTATTTGATGGTCCCACTATTTTGGAAGAGTGTAAACTTTGCATGCATGTGGATCATGTAGAGAAAATTTTATATGATAGCTATATTGTTGAATTTGAATAAGATCCCACATGTGATTATTATGAGAGAGGAAAAATATGGTTGTAGAAATTTTCATGTTACTAAATTACCTCTCTTCATGTTGAGATTACTATTGTTTCTTTCTTCTTCCTTGCTTATGCTAGATCTTGCTTGTCTTGCTAATTTGTTTTCCTACAAAATGCCTATGCATAGGAAGTATGTTAGACTTAAATGTGTTTGTCACATGTTCTATGATGCTATCTTTGTGTTTCAATTATTATCTTTCATGTGAGCATCAACAAAATCTTATGCCTAGGTAGGGGCGTAAAATGATAGCGCTTGTTGGGAGGCAACCCAATGAATAAAATTTATTTTTGTCTTTTTATTTCTATTCTTGAGTGTTTGCACAATTATGCCTCTGATTAGAAGTGTTTTTGTGGTTTAAATTAGTGTTTCTACCAAGCAAAGCCTTTGGGATGATTTGGGTGATAGTTAATTTGATCTTGTTGAAAAACAGAAACTTTTGCGCTCAGAAAAATAATTTTAATAAATCACAGAAACGTGATTTTGCTCTAATTGTTTTACACAAGATCGATATACAAATTTCCCATGTTGTCCTAATTTTTAATTGTTTTTGAAGTTACATAAGTATTCTAAGTTTTCAGATTGCGACAGACTGTTCTGTTTTTGATAGCTTCTGTTTTCTTTGCGTTGTGTGCTTGTTTCGATGACTCTATGGTTTCCTTTGAAGAGATTTTGCCATAGAAAAGTTGGAATACATTAGATATAATGCAAAAATAAAATATGAATGGGTTTGCAATAGTACATATAGTAGTGATTTGTTTTCTTATACTAACGGATCTCATGAAGGTTTTGTTGAGTTTTGTGTGATTGAAGTTTTCAAGTTTAGGGTGATATTACGATGGATGAAGGAATAAGGATTAGCAAAAGGCTAAGCTTGGGGATGCCCGAGGCACCCCAAGATAATATTAAGAAGTATCAAGCAACTAATCTTGGGGATGCCCCCGAGTGGCATCCCCTCTTTCTTCTAAAAACCATCGGTATTTTACTTGGAGCTATATTTTTACTCATCACATATCATGAGTTTTGCTTGGAGTGTCTTGTATGATATGAGTCTTTTCTTGTTTTGCTTTTCATTGTAAGTCTTGAATTCTTGCTGGACACACCTATTTGAGAGAGCCAAATTATTCCATAACTTGTTATAATTGCTCTCTATGCTTCACTTAAATCTTTATGAGCTATGGAATTGCTCTAGTGCTTCACTTATATCTTTTTTAGCATGGTGTGCTTTAGTATTTTTGAATAAATGCTCTCATGCTTCACTTAGATTTATTTGAGAGTTAGCAATTTTTTTTAAGAAATTCTCTCTTGCTTCACTTAGATTATTTTGAGAGAAAGAATTATGATGCTCAATTTCTTCACTTATATTTGTTTGTGCTTATCGAAAGCAACATATGAAATTAGTCCGAAAGTGATAGATATCTGAGGAGGATATAATAAAAACTTTCATGAAGATCATTGGACAAAATAAACTTGATTCCTTTTAATAGTTTTGAGATATGATGATAGTGATATGTGACTCATGTTGATGAATAATTATGCTTTAGTAAGAATATTAGTTTTAAGGTTTGTGATTCCCTATGCAAGCACGAAAGTCAATAGTTATGCAATGAAATTACATCCTACTTGTGGTGCATTATTCGGTGTTAGTTATGCTTAATGCTCGCTTATGAGATTTTTTGTTTCTTGGTTGGATGCTTCTCTCTTTTTCTAGCCTTCATTTGCACCAAGTATGCTCACTACTTGTGCATCCAAAATCCTTTAAAACCAGTTTTTGCCACATGAGTCCACTATACCTACTTATATGCGGTATTCTTTTGCCGTTCTAAGCAAATTTGTATGTGCCATCTCTAATTTTCAAAATAAATTTCCCTTTTGTGTGCTCGTATCGCTCATGAAACGGTAGGGGGTGGCTGATATATTTCCATGCTAGATTTGTTATTCTCAAGATGAGTGTTTATTCACTTATCATTGCACGAGAGTACGGCAAAGGTTATAGGGATGCCCAGTCCCGAAATGAAAAATGAATTTACTTTATGTTTTCAAATAGTAAATTCCTTGGAAAGTGGTGGTATGGAAGGCACCCGTGGATACGGTTAGCCATGTAAAGTGAAAGTATGGTGGAAAAAGGAATAAACTTTATTTTCTGTTTGGGAACCAGCTATGATATATCTAGCATGGAAACTATTGGGAACTACTCGATTGTTTTCGTCGACAGGAAAAGCATGCCACCCAAAATATTTTATCTCTACTTTTTTTGCTTTGAGCTCTGGCACCTCTACAAATCCCTACATCCCTCTTCGAAGGGCCTTTCTTTTAATTTGTGCAATTTTTAGTTTTATTTGAGTCTCCATCTTCTCTTATAAAGCACCAACTAAGAAGCACTATGATCGTACTTGAGCATTGAGTGTAGCTAATATGAAAGTGTGTTTCATGAAAGGATCAATGATTGAGCATAATGGGCTAGGGATACCTTGTTTTAGTGTTGATATTTTGAAAGACATGGTTGTTTGTTGATATGCTTGAGTATTAAAATCCTCATGTCAAAACTAGACTATTGCTTTGAACCATATAAAAAGTCCAAATGTCCATGCTACAAAGAAAAGAATATGTGATGAACATGTTAGGCAACATTCCACATCAAAAATTCTGTTTTTATCATTAACCAACTCGAGGACGACCAGGAATTAATCTTGGGGATGTTGATACGTCTCCAACGTATCTATAATTTTTTATTGTTCCATGCTGTTATATTATCATTCTTGGATGTTTTACAATCATTTTATATCAATTTTTCGGCTAACCTATTGACATAGTGTCGAGGGCCAGTTGTTGTTTTCTGCTTGTTTTTTACATCGTAGGAAATCAATACCAAACGAAGTCGAAATGCAGCGAAACTTTTTGTGGATTTTTTTGGACCAGAAGACACCTGATGGGTCGGAGAAGCAGCCGGGGGTGCCCCGAGGGGGGCACAACCCACCAGTGGCCTCCTGCACCGCCTCTTTGCTCTATAAATACCCCAATATACCAGAAACCCTAGGGGAGTCGACGAAAATCAATTCCAGCTGCCGCAAGTTCCAGAACCACCAAATCCAATCTTGACACCATCACGGAGGGGTTCATCATCCTCAATCGTGCCTCTCCAATGATGCATGAGTAGTTCATTATAGACCTACGGTCCGTAGTTAGTAGCTAGATGGCTTCCTCTCTCTCTTTTGATTCTCAATACAATGGTCTCTTGGAGATCTATTTGATGTAACTCCTTTTTTTGCAGTGTGTTTGTTGGGATTTGATGAACTTTGAGTTTACGATCAGATCTATGTTTTTATCCATGAAAGTTATTTGATTCTTTGATCTATTTTATGCATGATTACTTATAGCCTCGTATTTCTTCTTCGAATCTTTGGTTTAGTTAGGCCGACTAGATCGATTTTTCTTGCCATGGTAAGAGGTGCTTTGTGATGGGTTCGATCTTACGGTGCTTGATCCCAGTGATAGAAGGGGAGACGACACGTATGTATCGTTGCCATTAAGGTTAACAAGATGGGGTCTATTTCTACATAAATAGATCTTGTCTACATCATGTCATTGTTCTTATTGCATTACTCCGTTTTCCATGAACTTAATACACTAGATGCA
Organism: Triticum dicoccoides; assembly: GCF_002162155.2. Lineage (NCBI taxonomy): Eukaryota > Viridiplantae > Streptophyta > Magnoliopsida > Poales > Poaceae > Triticum > Triticum dicoccoides. The sequence continues at coordinate 472,004,542 of NC_041393.1, read as the reverse complement.
TGCTGGATAGCGGTCGATGTGTGGAGTAATAGTAGTAGATGCAGGCATGAGTCAGTCTACTAATCTTGGATGTGATGCCTATATAATGATCATTGCCTGGATATTGTCATGAGTATTTGAAGTTCTATCAATTGCCCAACGGTAATTTGTTTACCCACAGTTGCTATTTTTCTCGAGAGAAGCCACAAGTGAAATCTACGACCCTCGGGTCTCTTCTTTATAATATTTGCCTTCAAGATCTATTTTTATTCGCTTTTATTTTCAGATCTATTAATCCAAAAATACAAAAAAATTGCTGCACATTATTTTATTCGTGATCTATTTATTCAATCTAATACAACTTTCTCCCGTCCACATGCCAATTTCTGGCGCCGTTATCTGAAAGGGATTGACAACCCCCTTAACATGTTGGGTTGCAAGTATTTGTTCTTTATGTGCAGGAGCTGTTTACGTGGTGTTGTGTGGTTCTCCTACTGGTTCGATAACCTTGGTCGCATCAGTGAAGGAAATACCTACCGTTGTTGTGTTGCATCATCCCTTCCTCTTTGGGGAAATACCGACGTAGTTCAAGCCAACATCAGTTGTCCATCACACACACTTATTATGTGGTAAACGTTTGTGCATGGTGGCCTAATGCAAACAGTTTTCAAGAGGAAGTCGTGTGTGATTGTTCATTGTTCATCGGGATTGTGCATGGTGAAATACTTTGTGTGATGAAGATGGAGCATAGCCAGACTATATGATTTTGTAGGGATAACTTTCTTTGGCCATGTTATTTTGAGAAGACATGATTGCTTTATTAGTATGCTTGAAGTATTATTGTTTTTATGTCAATATTAAACTTTTCTTTTGAATCTTATGGATATGAATATTCTTGCCACCATAAAGAATATTGCATTGATAAATATGTTAGGTAGCATTCCACATCAAAAATTCTGTTTTTATCATTTACCTACTCGAGGATGAGGAGGAATTAAGCTTGGGGATGCTTGGTACGTCTCCAATGTATCTATAATTTTTGATTGTTCCATGGTATTATATTATCTGTTTTGGATGTTTTATATGCATTAATATGCTATTTTATATTATTTTTGGGACTAACCTATTAATCTAGAGCCCAGTGCCAGTTTCTGTTGTTCCTTGTTTTTGAGTTGTACGGAAAAGGCATATCAAACGGAGTCCAGACGGAATAAAACTTTACGATGATTTTTCTTGGACTAGAAGACACCTATGTGAGTTGGAGAGAGTGCCAGAAGAGTCCCGAGGAGGCCACAAGCCTCTAGGGCGCGCCCCAGGGGGGCGCCCTGAGGGCTTGTGGGACCCTCGGGTGTCCTCCAACCCTAATTCCACCTCTGTAAATTCCAAAATATTCCCCAAACATCATAAGCGTCCACCAAAATACTTTTCCACCACCGCAAGCCTCTGTTCCTGTTAGATCCCATCTTGGGGCCTTTGTCGGTGATCTGCCAGAGTGGGATTCGATCATGAAGGGGCTCTACATCCACATTGCTGCCCTTACAATGAAGCGTGAGTAGTTTACCACAGACCTACGGGTCCATAGCTAGTAGCTATATGGCTTCTTCTCTCTCTTTCATCTTTAATACAATGTTCTCCTCGATGTTCTTGGAGATCTATTCGATGTAATACTCTTTTGCGGTGCATTTGTTGAGATCCGACGAATTGTGAATTTATGATCAGATTATCTATGAATATTTTTTGAGTCTTCCCTTAACTCTTTTATGCATGATTAATATATCTTTGTATTTCTCTCTGAACAATCGGTTTGGTTTGGCCAACTAGATTGGTTTTTCTTGCAATGGGAGAGGTGCTTAGTTTTGGGTTCAATCTTGCGGTTGTCCTCACCCAGTGATAGAGGGGTAGCGAGGCACAGATTGTATTGTTGCCATCAAGGATAAAAAGATGGGGTTTACATCATATTGCTTGAGTTTATCCCTCTACATCATGTCATCTTACTTAAGGCGTTACTGTTGGGGAACGTTGCAGAAAATTAAAAATTTTCCTACGGTTTCACCAAGATCCATCTATGAGTTCATCTAAGCAACGAGTCTAGGGAGAGAGTTTGCATCTACATACCACTTGTAGATCGCGTGCGGAAGCTTGCAAAGTGATGATGTAGTCGTACTCGACGTGATCCAAATCACCGATGACCAGCGCCGAACGGACGGCACCTCCGCGTTCAACACACGTACGGGACGGGAGACGTCTCCTCCTTCTTGATCCAGCAAGGGGGAAGGAGAGGTTGATGAAGATCCAGCAGCACGACGGCGTGGTGGTGGATGCAGGGCGTCACAGCAGCAGGGCTTCGCCGAGACTACGAGGGAGAGACGTAACGGGGGGAGGTGGAGGCGCCAGGGGCTGGTGTATGAAGTCCCTCCTCTCCCCCACTATATATAGGGGTGCCAGGGGGGCGCCGGCCCTAGTAGATG
>NC_041393.1:471992355-472002049 GCF_002162155.2 Triticum dicoccoides | reverse complement strand
GGAGGCGCCAGGGGCTGGTGTATGAAGTCCCTCCTCTCCCCCACTATATATAGGGGTGCCAAGGGGGGGGCGCCGGCCCTAGTAGATGAGATCTACTAGGGGGGGCGGCGGCCTAGGGGAGGTTTCCCTCCCCCCCAAGGCACCTAGGGGTGCCTTCCACCACTAGGACTCCTCCTAGGGGGAAACCCTAGGCGCATGGGCCTATAGGGGCTGGTGCCCTTGGCCCATGATGGCCAAGGCGCACCCCCTACAGCCCATGTGGCCCCCCGGGACAGGTGGCCCCACCCGGTGGGCCCCCGGGACCCTTCCGGTGGTCCCGGTACAATACCGATAACCCCGAAACTTGTCCCGATGCCCGAAATAGCACTTCCTATATATAATTCTTTACCTCCGGACCATTCCGAAACTCCTCGTGACGTCCGGGATCTCATCCGAGACTCCAAACAACATTCGGGTTTCTGCATATCCATATCTTCATAACCCTAGCGTCACCGAACCTTAAGTGTGTAGACCCTACGGGTTCGGGAGACATGCAGACATGACCGAGACGCTCTCAGTCAATAACCATCAGCGGGATCTGGATACCCATGATGGCTCCCACATGCTCCTCGATGTTGTCATCGGATGAACCACTATGTCGAGGATTCGATCAAACCCTGTATGCAATTCCCTTTGTCAATCGGTACGTTACTTGCCCGAGACTCGATCGTCGGTATCCCAATACCTTGTTCAGTCTCGTTACCAGCAAGTCACTTTACTCGTACCGTAATGCATGATCCCGTGTCCAACACCTTGGTCACATTGAGCTCAATATGATGATGCATTACCGAGTGGGCCCAGAGATACCTCTCCGTCATACGGAGTGACAAATCCCAGTCTCGATCCGTGTCAACCCAACAGCTACTTTCGGAGATACCTGTAATGTACCTTTATAGTCACCCAGTTACGTTGTGACGTTTGGTACACCCAAGGCATTCTTACGGTATCCGGGAGTTACACGATCTCATGGTCGAAGGAAGAGATACTTGACACTTGCAAAGCTCTAGCAAAACGAACTACACGATCTTTTATGCTATGCTTAGGATTGGGTCTTGTCCATCACATCATTCTCCTAATGATGTGATCCCGTTATCAATGACATCCAATGTCCATAGTCAGGAAACCATGACTATCTGTTGATCACAACGAGCTGGTCAACTAGAGGCTTACCAGGGACATTGTGTGCTCTAAGTATTCACACGTGTATTACGATTTCCGGATAATACAGTTATAGCATGAATAAAAGACAATTATCATGAACAATGAAATATAATAATACTTTTATTATTGCCTCTAGGGCATATTTCCAACAGTCTCCCACTTGCACTAGAGTCACCAATCTAGTTACATTGTGATGAATCGAACACCCATAGAGTTCTGGTGTTGATCATGTTTTGCACGCGAGAGAGGTTTAGTCAGCGGATCTGCGACATTCAGATCCGTGTGCACTTTGCAAATCTCTATGTCTCCATCTTGAACATTTTCACGGATGGAGTTGAAACGACGCTTGATGTGCCTGGTCTTCTTGTGAAACCTGGGCTCCTTTGCGAGGGCAATAGCTCCAGTGTTGTCACAGAAGAGTTTGATCGGCCCCGACGCATTGGGTATGACTCCTAGGTCGGTGATGAACTCCTTCACCCAAATCGCTTCATGTGCTGCCTCCGAGGCTGCCATGTACTCCGCTTCACACGTAGATCCCGCCACGACGCTCTGCTTGCAGCTGCACCAGCTTACTGCTCCACCATTCAACATATACACGTATCCGGTTTGTGACTTAGAGTCATCCGGATCTGAGTCGAAGCTAGCGTCGATGTAACCCTTTACGACGAGCTCTTCGTCTCCTCCATAAACGAGAAACATGTCCTTTGTCCTTTTCAGGTACTTCAGGATATTCTTGACCGCTGTCCAGTGTTCCTTGCCGGGATTACTTTGGTATCTTGCTACCAAACTTACGGCAAGGTTTACATCGGGTCTGGTACACAGCATGGCATACATAATAGATCCTATGGCTGAAGCATAGGGGATGACACTCATCTCTTCTTTATCTTTTGCCGTGGTCGGTGACTGCGCTGAGCTCAGTCTCATACCTTGTAACATAGGCAAGAACCCCTTCTTGGACTGATCCATTCTGAATCTCTTCAAAATCTTATCAAGGTATGTGCTTTGTGAAAGACCTATGAGGCGTCTCGATCTATCTCTATAGATCTTGATGCCTAATATATAAGCAGCTTCTCCAAGGTCCTTCATTGAAAAACACTTATTCAAGTAGGCCTTAATGCTGTCCAGAAATTCTATATTATTTCCCATCAGGAGTATGTCATCTACATATAATATGAGAAATGCTACAGAGCTCCCACTCACTTTCTTGTAAACGCAGGCTTCTCCATAAGTCTGCATAAACCCAAACGCTTTGATCATCTCATCAAAGTGAATGTTCCAACTCCGAGATGCTTGCACCAGTCCATAAATGGATCGCTGGAGCTTGCATACTTTGTTAGCGTTCTGAGGATCGACAAAACCTTCCGGCTGCATCATATACAGTTCTTCCTTAAGATGCCTGTTAAGGAATGCTGTTTTGACGTCCATCTGCCATATCTCATAATCATAGTATGCGGCAATTGCTAACATGATTCGGACGGAATTTAGCTTCGCTACGGGAGAGAATGTCTCGTCGTAGTCAATCCCTTGAACCTGTCGATAACCCTTAGCGACAAGTCGAGCTTTATAGATGGTAACATTACCATCCGCGTCCGTCTTCTTCTTAAAGATCCATTTGTTTTCTATCGCTCGCCGATCATCGGGCAAGTCTGTCAAAGTCCATACTTTGTTTTCATACATGGATTCTATCTCAGATTTCATGGCTTCAAGCCATTTGTTGGAATCCAGGCCCGCCATTGCTTCTTCATAGTTCGAAGGTTCATTGTTGTCTAACAACATGATTTCCAGGACAGGGTTGCCGTACCACTCTGGTGCGGAACGTGTCCTTGTGGACCTACGAAGTTCAGCAGTAACTTGATCCGAAGTACCTTGATCATCATCATTGTTTTCCTCTTTAGTTGGTGTGGGCATCACAGGAACGGTTTCCTGCGCTGCGCCACTTTCCTGCTCAAGAGGTAGTACTTCATCGAGTTCTACTTTCCTCCCACTTACTTCTTTCGAGAGAAACTCTTTTTCCAGAAAGCATCCGTTCTTGGCTACAAAGATCTTGCCTTCGGATCTTAAGTAGAAGGAATACCCTACAGTTTCCTTAGGGTATCCTATGAATACGCATTTTTCCGACTTGGGTTCGAGCTTTTCAGGTTGAAGTTTCTTGACATAAGCTTCGCATCCCCAAACTTTTAGAAACGTCAGCTTAGGTTTCTTTCCAAACCATAATTCATACGGTGTCGTCTCAACGGATTTAGACGGTGCCCTATTTAAAGTGAATGTAGCTGTCTCTAGAGCGTATCCCCAAAATGATAGTGGTAAATCGGTAAGAGACATCATAGACCGCACCATATCCAATAGAGTGCGATTACGACGTTCGGACACACCGTTTCGCTGAGGTGTTCCAGGCGGCGTGAGCTGTGAAACGATTCCACATTTCTTTAAGTGTGTACCAAATTCGTGACTTAAGTATTCTCCTCCACGATCTGATCGTAAGAATTTTATCTTTCGGTCATGTTGATTCTCCACCTCATTCTGAAATTCCTTGAACTTTTCAAAGGTCTCAGACTTGTGTTTCATTAAGTAGACATACCCATATCTACTCAAGTCATCTGTGAGAGTGAGAACATAACGATATCCTCCGCGAGCCTCAACGCTCATTGGACTGCACACATCGGTATGTATGATTTCCAACAAGTTGGTTGCTCGCTCCATTGTTCCGGAGAACGGAGTCTTGGTCATTTTGCCCAAGAGGCATGGTTCGCACGTGTCAAACGATTCATAATCAAGAGACTCTAAAAGTCCATCGGCATGGAGCTTCTTCATGCGCTTTACATCAATGTGACCAAGGCGGCAGTGCCACAAGTATGTGGGACTATCGTTATCAACTTTAAATCTTTTGGCATCTACACTATGAACATGTGTAATATTACGCTCGAGATTCATTAAGAATAAACCATTGACCATCGGAGCATGACCATAAAACATATCTCTCATATAAATCGAACAACCATTATTCTCAGACTTAAATGAGTAGCCATCTCGTATTAAACGAGATCCTGATACAATGTTCATGCTCAAACTTGGCACTAAATAACAATTATTAAGGTTCAAAACTAATCCCGTAGGTAAATGTAGAGGCAGCGTGCCGACGGCGATCACATCGACTCTGGAACCATTCCCGACGCGCATCGTCACCTCGTCCTTTGCCAGTCTCCGTTTATTCCGCAGCTCCTGCTGTGAGTTACAAATGTGAGCAACGGCACCGGTATCAAATACCCAGGAGTTACTACGATTACTGGTAAGGTACACATCAATCACATGTATATCAAATATACATTTGGTGTTGCCGGCCTTCTTATCCGCTAAGTATTTGGGGCAGTTCCGCTTCCAGTGACCCTTCCCCTTGCAATAAAAGCACTCAGTCTCAGGCTTGGGTCCATTCTTTGACTTCTTCCCGGTAACTGGCTTACCAGGCGCGGCAACATCTTTGCCGTCCTTATTGAAGTTCTTCTTACCCTTGCCCTTCTTGAACTTAGTGGTCTTATTGACCATCAACACTTGATGTTCTTTCTTGATTTCAGCCTCTGCTGACTTCAGCATCGAGAACACTTCAGGAATGGTCTTTTCCATTCCCTGCATGTTGTAGTTCATCACAAAGCTCTTGTAGCTTGGTGGGAGCGACTGGAGGATTCTGTCAATGACCGCCTCATCTGGGAGGTTAATGTTCAGCTGGGTCATACGGTTGTGCAACCCAGACATCTTCAGGATGTGCTCACTGACAGAACTGTTTTCCTCCATCTTACAACTGTAGAACTTGTCGGAGACATCATATCTCTCGACCCGGGCATGAGCTTGAAAAACTAGTTTCAGCTCTTCGAACATCTCATATGCTCCGTGATGCTCAAAACGCTTTTGGAGCCCCGGTTCTAAGCTGTAAAGCATGCCGCACTGAACAAGGGAGTAATCATCAGCGCGAGACTGCCAAGCATTCATAATGTCTTGGTTCTCTAGGACGGGAGCGTCACCTAGCGGTCCTTCTAGGACATATTGTTTCCTGGCAGCTATGAGGATGATCCTCAGGTTCCGGACCCAGTCCGTATAGTTGCTGCCATCATCTTTCAGCTTGGTTTTCTCTAGGAACGCGTTGAAGTTCATGTTGACATTAGCGTTGGCCATTGATCTACAAGACATATTTGCAAAGGTTTTAGACTAAGTTCATGATAATAAAGTTCTAATCAAATTATGAACTCCCACTTAGATTAGACATCCCTCTAGTCATCTAAGTGTTACACGATCCGAGTCGACTAGGCCGTGTCCGATCATCACGTGAGACGGACTAGTCATCGTCGGTGAACATTCTCATGTTGATCGTATCTTCCATACGACTCATGTTCGACCTTTCGGTCTCCGTGTTCCGAGGCCATGTCTGCACATGCTAGGCTCGTCAAGTTAACCCTAAGTGTTTTCGCTGTGTAAAACTGTTTTACACCCGTTGTATGTGAACGTAAGAATCCATCACACCCGATCATCACGTGGTGCTTAGAAGCGACGAACTGTAGCAACGGTGCACAGTTAGGGGAGAACACTTCTTGAAATTTTATAAGGGATCATCTTATTTACTACCGTCGTCCTAAGTAAACAAGATGCATAATACATAATAAACATCACATGCAATTATATAGTTGTGACATGATATGGCCAATATCATATAGCTCCATTGATCTTCATCTTCGGGGCTCCATGATCATCTTGTCACCGGCTTGACACCATGATCTCCATCATCATGATCTCCATCATCGTGTCTTCATGAAGTTGTCACGCCAACGACTACTTCTACTTCTATGACTAACGTTTAGCAATAAAGTAAAGTAGTTTACATGACGTTATTCAATGACACGCAGGTCATACAAAAAAAATAATGACAACTCCTATGGCTCCTGCCGGTTGTCATACTCATCGACATGCAAGTCGTGAATCCTATTACAAAGAACATGATCTCATACATCACAATTCATCATTCATCACAACTTCTGGCCATATCACATCACATGATCAATTGCTGCAAAAACAAGTTAGACGTCCTCTAATTTTTGTTGCATCTTTTACGTGGCTGCAATTGGGTTCTAGCAAGAACGTTTTCTTACCTACGAATCACCACAACGTGATTTTGTCAACTTCTATTTACCCTTCATAAGGGCCCTGTTCATCGATTCCGCTCCAACTAAGGTGGGAGAGACAGACACCCGCCAGCCACCTTATGCAACTTGTGCATGTCAGTCGGTGGAACCGGTCTCACGTAAGTGTACGTGTAAGGTTGGTCCGGGCCGCTTCATCCCACAATACCGTTGAGCAAGAAAAGACTAGTAGAGGCAAGTAAGATGACAAAATCCACGCCCACAACAAAGTTGTGTTCTACTCGTGCAAAGAGAACTACGCATAGACCTAGCTCATGATGCCACTGTTGGGGAACGTTGCAGAAAATTAAAATTTTTCCTACGGTTTCACCAAGATCCATCTATGAGTTCATCTAAGCAACGAGTATAGGGAGAGAGTTTGCATCTACATACCACTTGTAGATCGCGTGCGGAAGCTTGCAAGGTGATGATGTAGTCGTACTCGACGTGATCCAAATCACCGATGACCAGCGCCGAACGGACGGCACCTCCGCGTTCAACACACGTACAGGACGGGAGACGTCTCCTCCTTCTTGATCCAGCAAGGGGGAAGGAGAGGTTGATGAAGATCCAGCAGCACGACGGCGTGGTGGTGGATGCAGGGCGTCACAGCAGCAGGGCTTCGCCGAGACTACGAGGGAGAGACGTAATGGGGGGAGGTGGAGGCGCCAGGGGCTGGTGTATGAAGTCCCTCCTCTCCCCCACTATATATAGGGGTGTCAGGGGGGCGCCGGCCCTAGTAGATGAGATCTACTAGGGGGGGCGGCGGCCTAGGGGAGGTTTCCCTCCCCCCCAAGGCACCTAGGGGTGCCTTCCACCACTAGGACTCCTCCTAGGGGGAAACCCTAGGCGCATGGGCCTATAGGGGTTGGTGCCCTTGGCCCATGATGGCCAAGGCGCACCCCCTACAGCCCATGTGGCCCCCCGGGACAGGTGGCCCCACCCGGTGGGCCCCCGAGACCCTTCCGGTGGTCCCGGTACAATACCGATAACCCCGAAACTTGTCCCGATGCCCGAAATAGCACTTCCTATATATAATTCTTTACCTCCGGACCATTCTGGAACTCCTCGTGACATCCGGGATCTCATCCGAGACTCCGAACAACATTCGGGTTTCTGCATATCCATATCTTCATAACCCTAGCGTCACCGAACCTTAAGTGTGTAGACCCTACGGGTTCGGGAGACATGCAAACATGACCGAGACGCTCTCAGTCAATAACCATCAGCGGGATCTGGATACCCATGATGGCTCCCACATGCTCCTCGATGTTGTCATCGGATGAACCACTATGTCGAGGATTCGATCAAACCCTGTATGCAATTCCCTTTGTCAATCGGTACGTTACTTGCCCGAGACTCGATCGTCGGTATCCCAATACCTTGTTCAGTCTCGTTACCGGCAAGTCACTTTACTCGTACCGTAATGCATGATCCCGTGTCCAACACCTTGGTCACATTGAGCTCAATATGATGATGCATTACCGAGTGGGCCCAGAGATACCTCTCCGTCATACGGAGTGACAAATCCCAGTCTCGATCCGTGTCAACCCAACAGCTACTTTCGGAGATACCTATAATGCACCTTTATAGTCACCCAGTTACGTTGTGACGTTTGATACACCCAAGGCACTCTTATGGTATCCGGGAGTTACACGATCTCATGGTCGAAGGAAGAGATACTTGACACTTGCAAAGCTCTAGCAAAACGAACTACACGATCTTTTATGCTATGCTTAGGATTGGGTCTTGTCCATCACATCATTCTCCTAATGATGTGATCCCGTTATCAACGACATCCAATGTCCATAGTCAGGAAACCATGACTATCTGTTGATCACAACGAGCTGGTCAACTAGAGGCTTACCAGGGACATAGTGTGGTCTAAGTATTCACACGTGTATTACGATTTCCGGATAATACAGTTATAGCATGAATAAAAGACAATTATCATGAACAATGAAATATAATAATACTTTTATTATTGCCTCTAGGGCATATTTCCAACAGTTACTCCATGCTTATGAACTTAATACTCTAGATGCATGCTAGATAGCAGTCGATGTGTGGAGTAATAGTAGTAGATGCAGGCAGGAGTCGGTTTACTTTTCACATCTGTGATGCCTATATTCATGATCATTGCCTTATATATTGTCATAACTTTGTGCTTTTCTATCAATTGCTCAACAGTAATTTGTTTACCCACTGTATGCTATCTTCAAGAGAGAAGCCTCCAGTGAAACCTAGGCCCTCGGGTCTATTTTCCATCATATACTTTCAGATCTATAAACCAAAATATCCAAAAATACCATGCTGCACTTTCTTTATATTTATTTTAGTTTGCTCTTTTATTTATCTTTTATACTTATCTCTATTAGATCTCACTCCTGTTTGTGACCGTGAAGGGATTGACAACCCCTTTTTCGCGTTGTGTGCAAGTGTTTGTTAGTTTGTGCAGGTGCATAGATTGGAGACTTGCTTGTGCCTCCTACTAGATTGATACCTTGGTTCTTAACTGAGGGAAATACTTATATCTACTTTGATGCATTACCCTTTCCTCTTTAAGGGAAAAATCAATGCAAGCTCTAGAAGTAGCAGCCCTCAAAGGAATGCCATACCTGTTTTGCAGAAGGGCAAAGGAGGGTGGTGTGTACAGCCGTCTCCAAACTCTGATCGCAAAGAATACACATGGGAGTGTGTGGCAAGCCTCTATTTTGCAGTCTGTCTGAGGTCCAGTTTCAATTTCGAAGAAGAAGGGCAATGTAAAATTTAACACTCTGTTCGGCCTTTGCACTCCAAATCCGCTCCAGGCTCGCACTACAAAAAAAGACACATCCGTGACATTTTGGGCCAAACGAAAAAAATTCTGGCATACATATGACACTTCTATGACGATAATTGTGACAAAACTCGGTATCATCATAGATGTGTTGGCCTCCTACTTCTATGACAAAAAATCATGACAGAAAATGGGCTTTTCGTCCTCGGCGGGCCGGAGACGCAGCTGCATGACATTCTTTGGGCCATCCATGACGGAAAAACCCATGGTAGAAGCGAGGGCGAGGAAAATTTCGGGGAGTTCCTGGTTACAGTGGGAGGTCGGGGGCCGAGCGATGCGCGTTTCTCTCGTACATGTACACGCGTGTGTGCGAGGCGTTGGCTCTAACTGAACTCGAGCGAGGCATTGGGCTCTAACTGAACCCGAGCGATTGCACTGCAGGCTACGCGTTACTGAACCCGAGCAATCGATCGATGGCTGTTAACTGAACCCGATCGAGCGATTCCTTCGCTACTGCTGCTAATTAAAGCCGATCGATTGGATGAACAGTGAG
>NC_041393.1:471981962-471991980 GCF_002162155.2 Triticum dicoccoides | reverse complement strand
GGAGGGGTGGTTGAACAGGACCCCGTGGTGTGGAGGGCTGGATGAACAGTAGATGGTGGAGGGGTGCCCGTGGAGGGGTGGTTGAACAGTAGCCGGTGGAGTAGCGCGCGGTGGAGGCTGGATGAACAGGAGCCCGTGGAGGCTGGAGGAGGTCAATGATAGCCATGGAGGCTGGAGGAGGCCGACGGTGGAGATGAACAGTATCCCGTGGAGTCCCATTTTGCGGTACGCCACACCCCTCCCGATGAACAGGACCCCCTTTTCGACTGTAACCTCCAACACAAGTCCGTTTCGTACGTTTTGCGGTACGCCAGACCCCTCCCGATCAATAGGACCCCTGTTTCGACCGTAGGAGGTCCGTTTCCTCCGTTTTGTGGTACGCCACACCCCTACCGATCAACAGGACCCCCGTTTCGACCATAGGAGGTTCGTTTCCTCCTTTTTGCATACGCCAGACCTCTCCCAATCAACAGGACCTCGTTCCGAACATAGGAGGTCCGTTTCCTCCGTTCTACGGTACGCCAGGCCTCGTTTCCATCGCCTGTTCCATCCAAGCCCTCCCGATGAACACGACCACGCATTCCGATATGACCCAGCCGATTGGCTCCCATGCGTTCCGTTGCCTCCCGATGAACACGACGCATTCTGTTGCCTCCCCATGAAGACGACGCATTCCGTTGCCTCCCCATGAACACGACGCATTCCGTTGCCTCCCCATGAACACGACGACGACGTTGTTTCTCCGTTCTAACCCATCCATGTACACGAGCCCTGGCCGTACGTATGCGCGAGTAGGCGTTCGAGACCCTGCCCGTATGTACGTACGTGGCCGTATTTTCTTTCTTGCACCCTGGTCGTTGTACGTACGTGTACATGCTACGTGCGTGCCTCTACTACGACACGTACGCGCCTGTACTACGACACGTGCGCGCCTCTACATCGACCAGTATATATGTATGTACACGTTCGCGACCAGAATGACAACGCTACGTACGCTTCGACCAGGTGGGTCCCGGCTGTCAGGCACTTCCTTGCCTGCGAAGATGTAGCTGGTGGGTCCCAATAGTCAGGGGCGAATCATTTTTTTTTGCCCGGACGAACTTCCTTGCGTGCGAAGGTGTTGCTAGTGGGTCCCAGCAGTCAGGGGGGAACTTTTTTCGCAAAATACGGTGGCTCGTCCAGTGGGTCTCTGCTGTCAGGTGGAGGAATAATTATTTTGCGCGTAATAAGGAGGCACTTCCTTGCGGCCACCATGGACCCAGCTGTCAGCCTCTCCACGCACAGTACTCTTTCGATGGAAGTCGGTCATTGACCAAGTTGACCACACCGCGCCGAGAGCACCGCGGCGGTGGACGACAGCGATGCCTAGGAAGGGGACGACGTGGAGCCGTGGAAGATGCAGCGGTGGATTCCCACGCGAAGAGGAGTATGAGGGTTCACTAGTTCGGCTGCGGTGTGAGGCTGCCGTTGCCGCAGAATAACAGGGGGTGTGGGTGACTAGCGGGATGGCCTGGCTAGCGGTTGGAGTAGTAGGGGGCGGTGAGGCCTCCGTGGCATCACAGCTGGCCACAGGAGGCATGAGCATGCGGCACGACCGGCGCTGCTTTGAGCGGCTGGAGCACGAAGACCAGAGGTTGAAGAAGCACTACGGTCGTTGGATGGACATCGTACAGTCACTGGAGCTAGAATCATTCATATTGACTAAGTTGACAAAGCCCTCCGTCCCCGTAAACTTAGTAGGCCCACAAGTCAGCCTCCCACCAAGGTGAGTCCCAGCTAGCAGGGGGAGTATTCATTTTTTTGCGTAATAAGGAGGCATTTCCGGTGGGTCCGAGATGACAACGGGGGGAACGTTTTTTTGCGAAATACAGAGACCCTTCTGGTGGGTCCTAGCTATTAGGTGGAGGAATCATTATTTTGCACGTAATAAGGAGGCATTTTCCTGTGTGGGCCCCTACTGTCAGCCTCTTCCGATGGCTGTTGTTTGTTGACCATGTTGACCTCGCCGCGCCGAGAGTACAAACGCGGTGGACGAGGGCGAGGCCCAGGAAGAGAACCACCCGGAGCCGGTGAAGCCACCGCAGCGGATGCCCACGCTGAGGGGAGAACGAGCGCTGACTGGTCGGCTACGGGGTGAGGCTGACCTCGCCGAAAAATAACAGGATGTGTGGGTGGTTAGAGGGATGGCCTGACAGCAGCACAGCCAGCCAATGGGAGGAGGGAGCAGGCAGTCCCGCCGGCGCTGGTTTGGGCGCCTGGAGCAGGAAGATCAGAGATTGAAGAAGCACGGCGGCCGTTGGATGGACATCCAACAGTCACTGTTGTGTGTTGACTAAGTTGACAAAGCCTTGCATACGCGTCAAAAAAAATTTAGGACAGCGTCATCGTCAACCTAGTAGGCCCAGAAGTCAGCCTCCAAACTGTGGAAAACAGCATACAGCCCATTAGCCATTATTTTCAATAATTTACAGCCCATTTACTAATTCTTAAGGATATTTGAAGCCCATATTCTTTTTATTAGCATTACAGACCATATATTCTGGGCACTGCTAAAAAATTCAATGAAATTTTGCATATTTCGGTGGGGTCTGAACTCTTTTATACACGAAATTTCGAGTCACGTTAAAATAATTTTCAAAAAAATTTATCAAAATAAAATTCAAAAAAATTCTCCGCAAAAAAATGAATGAAATTTAGAATCTTAACTAGCAAGATGCCCGTTCGTTGCACGGAACTTGAAGATGCATTCGTATGAGTAGTTTATCTTGTGGGAGAAAAGATGATATTTTAATGTAATTGCTAGTTGGCTTTGGTTTTTATAAGAGTAGAGAGTAGAGAAATCCTGAAAAAATGATATTTTAATGCAATTGCCCGTTGGCTTTGGTTTAAAAATTTACAACCCATTTCTTACAACTTATAGCCTGTTTTCTAGGGAAGCCCATCTCTTACTACTTACATCCCTCCTCGTCTTGAAAGATTTGCAGCTCAGCAGGGCTGAGAAAAGCAAGTAGGCCTCAGTTTTGGTATTCTCCAAAGAAAAGAACTGGGCTAGCCAATTTCAGAAAGAAAAAATATATCAACTGGGCTCGTCATGTGCTTAATGAAAGCGTAAGCGTGGGCTAGATGGGCCACAGCCCCCGCACAGCGTGCAATTGAGCTCTGTCTTTGAAACTGAAAAACAACTGGGCGAGCTGCTGAGTCCCTGGTGTTATCCGCTCGTTGTGTAATTTTCTCGTTTATTGACTACATTGACAATGGCGTGGAACCTAGTTGTCAAACAATTAGGAGGAAGTATTTTTTTGGCTTGTAATAACGAGGCACCTGCTTGCGAAATGCAATGACCCTGGTGGGTCCCTACTGTCGGCCTCTCCATGTACAGTCATCTCCTGATTCCTCTTGGTTGTTGACCATGTTGACAACGCCAGACGGCGGCGGGCACAGCGAGCTAACCAAGGAGGAGAACAATGGAAGGCCTCAGACGGGAACGAACAGCAGCCATGGAAGATGTGACAGTGTAGTGGCAGGTGGAGGGGAGTACGAGGGAAACAACATGCAAGTCAAGCATACAAATGGTACAAAAAGCCCAAGGATGAATTGTTCATCAAATTTTTAGACAAAACCCAGATTGAACATGACAGTAACATCTAACCCAACCACTCTTTTTTGTAGTCACAAACAAATGGATCGGTCTGATCCATAAAATCCACATCCTGTGCAAAAAAAATTATTTCAGGATGTCTACAACTCATTGTAAATAGAAGCCGAGCACGTTTAGAAGCCCATTTGTCCACCTGAAACTTCTTTTTTTTCTATTCAACATGTTCGTCCGTGAGAAAACTCTTGCTGTGCAAATTAAGCCTCATGGACAATAGTAACCTCGCATTCAACAGGAAGAATGTGACAAAGCTTCTGTTTGCCTGGTTGGATGCATATCGTCCCATCGTTATTGTCCTCAAACGAATGTCATGAGAACTGAAAAAATCCTTGTGCTTATTACACCAATGATTGGTTATATGTTTTTCTCCATGTGGTTCTGCCTAAGTAGACATGAAGATTGAAAACAGTTAAGGTCTGAAAAAAGAGTATGTCGAAAAAATGACAGCTAAACAGTTAATTCTAGTACAATATATACGGGCTTTCAATGTGCATGAAATCATCACCTCTATGTATAAATTCTCCAGAGATCGAAAGCATCGCAGCAAGCCAATAATTAAGTCCAGATCAAAACTATACATTCTGATATATATGACCTTGACAGAATCCAGCAGCATTGATAGGCTATCAATGGATGAACTCTTGATTGAGCATATAACATAATATTAGTACCCAAAGTGTACTCCAAGATGATATAAAACTTATGCGCACAAATGAAAAATGCAGCATATGATTACAAATGTGTAGATGATAATATACGGTACCTGAAAAAGTGAGGAGCCAAACACCAACTCCTTGTGATTATTAAACGGGTCACGAATTACACCCAAGGTCTCTAGTTTGGGCACAGAGACGACAATTATTTCTGAAGGTGTATAACAATTATGAAGGAGCAACCTTTCAAGTGAAGGGGCATCTTCGATGATGAGCTGTTGTCCTTTAAAACAAATTCCAATGCTTTTAAGGTGAGGCGACTTTATTTGGAGATAGCTGATACCGATTTCTATTCCCAAAACTATCAGCAAGCACTCCAGGGCAGGGCAACTGGAGTGGATGATGCTGTGCAGTGAGGCCTCCGATAGATAAACCACCACAAGCGAAAGTTTTTTTAGCAGTGGAGTCGAAGCATTTGTACCAGATCGTCTGGTAGATGGCACCGGGTGAAGGTGGCGGTGTGGAGAGAGGAGGAAAACCGCGAGATGGACAACGGTGGTGTGGGCACGAATTCTTGGTATGTTTGTGGTATGAAACTTTTGTGGTAATGGTAGAAGTCAAACTGCTGGAGTTTTCTGAATTCAGGGGATGTCAGCCAAGTGTCCATCTTGCCGGGTATGGACAGCAGGTAGCTTGTCGGGATGCAGAGGCATTGAATGGGGCCCTGCTGGTGAGAAGAGATGATGGCTCTGAGGAGATCAAATTCAGGAAGGATAGATATCTCATGACAGTCGAGATTGAGGGGCGCGGTGCGCCATAGAGGGCGCCACCGAGTTGAGAGGACTTGTGTGCAGCAGCAATCCTTGGTGGGGAGAAGCGAGATGATCTCCTCAAGGATGACGCCCTGGAGATCGCTGATGCGGTCCACCGGAGATTCCATCGGTTCCTCAGATCCGGGTGAGGCGGGGCTCGCGGCTTCTCCCCGCGCTACCGGGTGCGGGATCTACAACCGGCGTTGCCGCTGGCGGGAGCCTCATCTTCTTAGCGCTGGGCCCAGCTGACTCTATTTTCCTTGTGGGCATCGCGCCGAGCTCACGGGTTTGAGCAGAGTAGCTAGAGACGAGCCTAGTGGCAGTGCAAGTGGGGAAGAAGGAGGGCTAGGGATTTCTGTAGGAGTGGAAGAAGAGGAGCAGGCGTTTTCTGTACGAGTGAGGAAGAAGGTGAGCGGGGTTTTCTGGATGAGTGAGGAAGATTGGGGAGCAGGGGGAATTGGGTGGGGAGACGGAAGCGGGAAAGCGAGTTCTTCATGTTTATAAGGCCCGCTGCACTAACTACTCGCTTTTTCCCAAGAACCGCTCTCTTCTTTTGCATTGCTGCATTGGAGCTGGCGTATGGGCTTGGCTGACTGGCCATGCATGCAGGATGCATGTGCCCGCCGGCCACTGCATGTGCTTGGTTTGTTACTAGGCCTATTTAATAGGGTGGTTATGGAGTAAATTAAGGAGATTTATTTTCTCTGTGTGCATCCACCAAATTAGAGGATGTGGTACTGGATGCAGACACTCACATTAAACTAACTTTCAGAAGAACAAAAGTTCAGCATGTCTATGCATCTCAATGATTCACCATACTATAACCAATATACAAAGCTGTGAGAAGGTGTGGAAATAAAGAAAATCGGTCGATGCTTCTCTGAGCAAAGGGCCTCCCTGCGCACGCATTAATTTCCTAGGCATGCTTGTTTCTTCTCAATGTTGCAAGCACTTTGAGCATGTTAGCAACTCCATAGCTAGCTAGCTGCCTCATCTTGCAATTGATGCTAACACATTTGCAGAAAACACATGAGGCAATAGAGATGACTCAACATGGGTCCATATTGTGCAGTTCCCCTGATATCATATTCATTGTCCTGAATCTGAAAAGATAGGAAAACAGTAGCTATACTTAAACGGTGTTGCAAAACAGTAGCACATATCAATAGCTCGGCATGACAAAACACGATCATCTGGATGAAGAGGATACTGACCTGCCTGAGGAAGATTACATATAATTTCATAAGTCCTTGGTTGATTTCCACCTTCGATTGCACTGCTTGTTTGCTCCTCCACACATGACAGGATCGTTCTGCACTGCATTCAGCAAGTCAACGTACGAATAAGCTAATTTCATCTTGTGGTGGTCATTGTACCTAGTTATGAATGTAGGAATACCTGGAGCACCATGAGGTTAGCTGACAGTAGGTAGATGCAACCATATAAATTTTGTGCGGTGCTACCAAAATTGAGGTTTGTATCCCTTCCTGTTATGAGAATTCTTCTTGAAGTTGGTAGAATGTGACAGCTTGTTCTTTGCATCAAACTTGCCTTTCCCCTGACATTTGTTCTTGTTGTTTTGGGGCTGGTTGGTCTGGAAGTTATTCTCGTGTACCATGTGGGCACTAGAAGCTCCCTCAGCGACCCGAGCACGTGTGTCTTTTGCTCTCGCCTTCTCCTCAAAATCAGGAGTGCTAATGAGATCCAAAACATAAAACTCATGTCTCTTGTTTTTCAGAGAAGTAGCAAAATCGTTCCACGAAGGTGGAAGCTTGGCAATGATGGTCCCAGCAACAAATTTGTCCGGCAACACACACTTAAAGTACTCAAATTCCTTAGAGAGTGACTGTATCTCATGAGTCTGCTGAACAACAGAGCGCTCATCAGTCATCTTGTAGTCACAGAATTGCTCCATGACGTACAACTCGTTGCCAGCGCCCGAGGACCCAAACGTGGCCTCGAGCGCAGCCCACATGTCTTTCCCGCTATCAAACGACATATATGAATCCACAATGGAATCGTCAAGAACACTCAGCAGGGCGGCTTTGAAGAGGGTATCCATGTTCTGAAAAGCTTCCTGCTGTGCAGGATTAAGATCGCCCTCAGGCTTACCCTTAGTGGCATCATAGCAGTACATGATCTGAAACCAATATACTGCTCTTGTGCGCCACCTTTTATATTGCACCCCTTAAAAGTAGGCGGCTTTAAAAGCGCAGCAAAACCACTCGGAGTAAATTGCCTGTAATCAGGTTTTTGGATTGGATTGTTGAATATATGAGCAATTTAGTATGAGATTTAATCCGAATCAGCAGTAAATAGATCATGACGACAATTGCAAACAACAAAGTAATGATGCGGACTAAACCAGGAGGACAGAATCACATACTGTACAACGGGAGCAGAACCGATGTGGTTGATGTTGTCACTCATGTCATTGATGAAAAGGTTACCGAGGTCGGGGAAGAAGGTTGTCATTGAGGAAGACGTCGCTGGTAGCAGTCACAGGAGTGTGCTCCCCAAAAACCTGATCGCCCCTCTCCCGTACAGGATCACGAAAGGCGGGGTTCAGAGGACTGTTGTCCCTTCTCGCGGTGCACGCTGGAAGGAGGGCTGGAGAAGAATTGTGTGGCGACGATAAGATCTGGAACGGTGTAAAACCATATGATACAGCGCCGGCTAGGGTAGAGCATGTCAGGTCGGTCGTGCGAGTATAATAGTAGGCCTTTGGCCCCCAAACCCCATGTCCAAGTCAGTAATAGCTCAAAAAAAAGTCAACAGTAGCCCCACCAAGGTTTGTCTCAAAAAAACGGAGTAATTAAGGCATCCGTTAGTCCCTTTAGTATAAATATAATATCATTAATAATGGCCCCACCTTTTGTCTCACAAAGTATGTTCGAGTACAACCGGCTACACGTTTACAATCTGCTTCTCTTCTCTCTCCTCTTCTCTCTCCTCTTCTCTCTCCTTCAACTAAGCACAAATACTATATTTAAATCCTTATAGCCTGCTTATGTCATCTAATTGTAGTACTTGCTCTAAAGTTACTATCCATTATGTAGTCTGAAATGCCGGGCGTGCAGCGGGCGGTGCCCTCGGTCGGCGCGCCACTTCAACTGCGGAAGCAGTGAGAGGTCGTGTCACCCTGACTTGCCATCAATGTGGAGCGGCGGGCTTAGCTGGCGCCGGGTGGGAAGCACGCGCGGGAGGGGGGAGGGGTTTTTGTTGGGCCAAGAAGATGAGAAGCCAACTTGGGATTGGTCCGGACGGGGAAATAACATGTGCTCCCATACTCTGCATATGACACTACTCTATGTTACTACTCCCTCCTTTCTGGTTTATAGAGATGTTTAGACTAACATAGTAATATGTTACAATACAAGTTACTCCCCACTATGACCAGCCTTGGCCTCTCCCAGTGCTCCACCATGTATAGCTGCTAAACCTGCCACGTAGGCATAAAATATGATGTGGCACCAATAAACTAAGCACCTATGCATTGACTTGAGTTACTAAGCCATTTAAAGCACTTAGCACCTCATCTAAAGAGCATTAATAGTATAGCCAGCTGCTGGCTATAAGCCAGTGCCATGTCATCTACAGCCCATCTTATAGTCAACATGTACAATAGTAGATCAAAAGAGTGTACTACTACTTTTTTATTCTGTGGCCCACCTTTCATTCTCACAAAGTGCCTAGGAGCACGTGCTAGAGCTGGCTCTTCACGAAGAGCCCGCTTACCTTCTCTCTCCTCTTCTCTTTCCTCCAACTAAGCATAAATATACTAGTTTATTCCTTATAGCCCGCTGACTCTGCTCTATTGTACTTGCTCTAAGAACATCTAAGCACTTACTAGCACCCCCTTGACGGTGTACGTCACCTTGTGTCTCATAATTTTCCTCATCATCATCTGAGTCCTATAAGATCTCACCCACATCATCATTAGCATGCAGCCGCCTTGATAGACAACGTGCGCAGAAGGAGTAGAGGCGACTGGGGACGCACGACCACCACATTGTGGGCACTCCGTATGTGCTCGTGTGCGTGCAGCATGCATGTTTTTCCATCGGTGCTAGCTCTAAGGCCGAGGCTACGGTCGTCTCTCCGACTAGTAGTTGAGCAACGATGGCAAAGAGGTGCTGCAAGAGATGCGTATGCGCCGTTGCATGCGAGCTTCGCCGTAGCACGACGAACCGGACGTCACCGCGGATGGCGCACGCCTCCATGCAGCCGAGTGTGTGCGCATACATGTGTTATTCACGTGCATTCTGTGGCCGAGCGTGTGTGCATGCATGTCTTGTGTACGTGTGTTGTGTGCTCCATGATGTACGCGTATGTGCATGAGTTGGATCAGATAGAGTTAGTGCGTTGGCTTGTGTACATGCGTGGCTGCATGTGTCCTGTACATGCGTGGCTTGTTGCGTGGTTATCAATAATTCAATATAAACTACTCCCTCCGTTCCTAAATATAAGTCTTTCTAGCCATTTCAAATAGACTACAAGATATGGATGTATGTAGACATATTTTAGAGTGTAGATTCACTCATTTTGTTTCGTATGTAGTCCCTTATTGAAATATCTAAAAAGACTTATATTTGGGAACAGAGGGAGTAGAAAACATCTTCAACTTAGCATCCTGATGTACCATTTCTAGTGGTTAGCGAAAATTTCATGTTCTTTTATTTGTTTATAGGTGGGCAGGCAGCAAAAAATAGGGGAAAAGGCGCAAGGTTCCTTGCAGACGCTCCACCGCAAGGTTCCTTGCTCCTCCTCGGTCGTCGGGAATCTATTCTCTTCAACTCTTTTCTTTTACGTGAGCTTTGTTCATCCTTTTCCCAACACGCGAGACATCTAGCATCAAGGTGCACGTGTCATGCAAGAAAATGGAGATAAGCAGTGCG
>NC_041393.1:471913055-471981859 GCF_002162155.2 Triticum dicoccoides | reverse complement strand
AGCGGGGGGAAACCCTTTTTCGTAAGTGAGTCGTGCACTTCGATGGCACCTACGCAATATTTTTTTCTCCTCGATGGCACGTGAATAGTGCACGTACTCAACGACGGAGCACGGGATGGTAGCAATGACATGGTCAGCCCTTTTTTGGAGAGAGTATGTACTAGTAGTAAATAACTTTGATGTGTCACATCAACTCGCAAAACGACGAGAAGCTTGATTACGCCTTCTCCCTCGCCAACGCGTGCACGGTGGCTCGCAGCATGAGGAGAAACCTTTGCTTACAAGCGGTGGACGTGCAGCAGTTCATTTGGTGTCAGATTGCTAGAAGCACTGCTGTAGAACCATCGACTTCTGAAAGAGGCAAAGAGCCAAGCGCAAGGTCACCTACTAACCTTAGGGTAGGCGTAGTGGGAGTAACATAAGTAGGGGTACCTCCTTTTTTTATTCTAGAAACAACCACATGCGAATATCAAGGTGTTGGTTACGTAGAACAAATTTCCTGCAGTCCGTGCTCAGCCCTCCTCTATCTCTCTTCTCAGCCAGCCAGCGGACGCGCGGAGCCCATCGTCTGTTTGCTCACATGCGGCCCCACATGTCAGTGAAAACGCAAGCGGACTGCACTGAACCTGCACATCTTTCACCTTGACGTGCTGGTGATGAAAAACAAATCCAATAAAGATCTTCGGTGGCCGCTTTTGGAGTTACTCAAGAGTAGTAAGATTCTATTTACAGTTTAACCCAAGATGCAGATATCGCGGCTTCAACTACCACTCTATTTTGTTTCATGACACAACCTGGATGCTGGATGTCCCATGTGTCGGCAAAAGGAGGAAGAACACGACCAAATCTTTGGTTGTGCTCTCGGATTAGACTAGTTGTGCTAACTTAAAAAATTTATTGTGTACTCCCTCCGTTCCAAATTACTTGACTTCCATTTGTCCAAAAATGGATGTACCTATATACTAAAACATGTCTAGATACATATATATATATTGATAAATACAAGGCATGTATTGTGCAACGGAGGGAGTAGAATGGATGCAAGTTTTTGTATTGGGAAGAAGAGTACATCCATATATTGATAGAGCGTTGGAGTTGGCCTTACAAGTGGGACCGCAGTTGAGGAAACCGACTATCGGCAAACCCCCACCTCGCCCGCCGCGTGATGCCTGAGTTAGAGAAACGATGAGGTTGAAGAGATTGCTCTAGCATGGACTCCAAGAAATATGGTGTCAGATGGAAGTCGTGCTGGTGGCGTGTGTCGTACTCCTGGACGTGAATGCTTGTTCTGGCCCATGCCACCCTACTACTCCTACTACTTACTATATAGTACTAGTATCGAGGATTCGAGGTGCTGGTTACGTACAATATGGCTACAGTAAAAACACCTGCACGACGCGCGAAGCATGTGAAGCTAGTACAAATAGTGTACTACTATTGTTGATTGGCCTCATCCGATAACCTGTTGCAATGCACGTACAATTATGTATTCGGAAAATATTTTTTTGCCTCGTCGCACCACTCACTCACAGAAGCAACTCGAAAGCCATTCATAAATTTAGTAAGTTTATCACAGGCATATCATTTTATTACATAAACAGGTCATCAACCCTCATCGACAACGAGGATACATTATGAATACTAAAGTTTTCACCACACAACAAATAACAAGCAATGAAATGAACTTCAACTCAACCATTCCTCGGCGTTGGAAATGCTTGCTTTGAACCACAAGTGATTCTCTGGGACGGACCATCTATTGTCGATCTCGAGACCAATGCAGGACTGATCATCCAGGCTGAAGCGGCCTACTATATCAGTACCAGGGTAGGGAACCACCCTAATGTCCGAGGTATAGACACAGTTGCTTCTCATAAATGGTAGTAGTAACGTTGTGTCAACGGCAGTTGGATCGCCTTTCACCATCATCGAATAGTTTTGTCCAAGGAAGAGCGAGTTTTCTCCAAAACTATCAATTATGTACCAGGAAGAAGGTGTTGGCGCTAGCACACTAGTATCCATCCCGAATACCATGCAACGGGTGTTGGAATAGGTCCGGAGAGTGCGACCATGGGAGACAACACGTGCTCCCTCAGTAGTAACATCATCAGTGGGTTGTATACACACAAGAAGAGGTGATCCATAGGAATTAGTTGCCAGGTGCCACTGAGTATATACGTTCTGCTCGTCCTCATGCTCATGATCATCACCATCGCCATCTCCCCCTTGGTTATAAAAAATTTCAAGTATAGGTGGTGGAATGTTCATAGGACCTTGGAAACACAAGAAGAAGGTTAATTAGTAAAGGGAAACTTGCTAACCCGCATGCATGTGGATGAAACAATTATAATTACGGTGGAAGACAAACGTACCAAAACTACGAGGATCCCATGCAAAAGCAGTGCCATGAGCGGTGGAAGCAAACACAAGACCCTCGTATTGAATTGCATCACAGTACACATCCGTGTATAGAAACTGATTTTTGAGAAATATCCATCAAGTCGAACAACAAAGGACGGCAACAAGCTTGTCGAAGATAGCAACAACTTCATAGTTGTTGTAATTCCAAGAGCGGTTAGGAACTCGACAAATTGCTATCTTCCGTAGAAGACAGCCACCATGATCGTATTTGAACGTGCGTACAATACCGGTGTGCTCAACCTCTGGGCAATCTGCTAAGATTTTTGGAAGTGGAACCCGGTCACGAGTGTACACATTCACAAGTTCCCACTCGCAGTTGGACCCAATGTAAACAACCCAATCTCCATTTGCGCCTGCCCAAGCCTTACCCTCAAGCGATGGCATCTTAACATCATACATATCATTATCAAGCGGCATCAACTTGCACAGGGCGAGGCCTCCGTCATGCAGGCGCCAGTCATCAGGGTCACGGCAAAGAAGATAGGGGAGATCAAACCGCTCCTTGACTCTTGGGTTCCTTGTAATGATGTTATTAGTTGAGTCGGGAATGGGCTTGAACGAACCTGCCATGCTAGCCGAGGTGATGACATCGCACCAATCAATGAGTTCCTCCACCACGTCATCTTTCAGATCGGGCCAAGAATAACGGGGTCGTTTCCGGCCTGTTCCCTCCATGGAGAAGACGATCGAACAATGGCAGAAGAAAGGGTGAAGGGTTGATGGAAAATGGAGGAGGGAGAGGAAGAGCGTGCGACAGCAGTTCCAAATCGAGAGGGAAAGGCGAAGAGTCGGTGGACGGTTGCCAGTTTGCCACGGTTCACGAAGAGGCACCCCGACCTACACGTCCGTTTGGAAATACTCCTACTACTCGCCGTCGTCTCACTGATATGTTGGAACGGGACCACATGTCAATGAAAAATGGTGTGTAATTTCTCATGCAAAATGCGATCTGGCCGCGTTGGCCCGAGGTGCCGCATTAGTTTTTTTTTAAAGTTTGCCGCATTAGTTATCGACCTTTATTTTTTTTAACATGCAATCTGAATGGATAGCTCCTGTGGTCATCACACGTGAGCGGATATTGTGATGGTTGATTCGCCCGAGCAACTTATTACTATGGGAATATGGGAGTACCAGCGGATTCAAGGAACAAAGAAATGATGGTTGCTTCGTCCGAGCAACTTAATGTGGTGAAGGTGGGGCTCTGTGATTTGACTGCTCACTAGTCATTACTACTGCGGTGCAAAGACCGGGGTGAATCTTTCCCTGAAGTTGTGTTGTGCACTCAATACTGCTGCATGGCAGGTGGAGCCGGATGAAGGATGTCCAACATGTCGGCGAAACGAAGTTGAATTGTTTCTGGCATTGCTATCAATCCTTCAGGATTTGTTTATATGTACGCATAATTTTGATGAAATTGTACTGCGATGCTATGAAGGTTTCAACTTTGGTTCCCGCAGGAAAAAAAAGGTTTCAACTTAGGATTCATGTGTCTTGCCTCGAGATTATCTCGTTACAACATTCCATCAAATACAAATGAAACTACCATGGCTAATGCATCTCAATGGTGCGCAGATCAGCGCCAATATTCACATCACAACTGAAGACAAAGTTGTGAGAAGGTGTACAAATAAAGAAAAATAATAATTGATCGATGCTGTTCGTAGACATGGTTCCATTTCCTTGGCATAGTGTTCATTGCTTGGCAGCTAGTTTCACCCAGCTGTGTAGCCAAAAAAGTGGTGTATGAAGGACACCACAATCTGATCATTTTGTGCAGCTCCAC
Organism: Triticum dicoccoides; assembly: GCF_002162155.2. Classification (NCBI taxonomy): domain Eukaryota; kingdom Viridiplantae; phylum Streptophyta; class Magnoliopsida; order Poales; family Poaceae; genus Triticum; species Triticum dicoccoides. The sequence continues at coordinate 471,977,655 of NC_041393.1, read as the reverse complement.
TAAAATCGAGTGGACCATCCCTGTTTGCAAAGATATCCAGTCAGTGTGATTACAATAATAGTGGAACTAGATGATGAAACATAACACACATAAATAGAAGCCGATCACCTCTACGATCTCTCTTTAGGACTAACTTCTTGTTGGAGAAGATTAGGCACGGAGTTGGATGAGGAGGATAGCAAAACCAATCTCCCTTTCCGCAGTCCCACAGAAATGTAAAAATGTTGCCCGTGTGACATTTTGGCGGAACTGCACAAAACACTCTTCAAAAAAGTGATTTGTGCAGTTCACCAAAAGGTCGCAATAGCAACAAGGTGAAAATGGATAGCCCTGTTTGCAAAAGGAGGTCGAAAGGAAACAATTACTGCCCAATAACACGAGTTGAAGACACATACGCCGACAAAAAAGAAGCATGTTCCATGTAAAAAGGGAAAGATAGCACATGGTGGTTTATCAAAAATGGTTTGAGGACGAGATTGCAAGATGGAAAGTACGCCAGGCGAGATACGATTTAAGAAAACAACTAAAGAAGCTACACATGCAGCAACGTGGGAAGATGGGCAGTGGAGCAAGGCCGGTGGAAGCTGTACCTAAGGGTCGTCAGAATGTTACTAGGAGGGCGCCGGCGGCCGGGATCTGCCCATACTGCGGCAGCGAGCAAGTGGCGAAGGCCCTACCGTGCCAGAGCTTTGTCAGAGAGAACAGCGGGTACCGCAGATCAGGACAAGCTGCCTCAACGCCATCGAACGGAGAGACGATGCACATCCTCCCTTTCCACCGGCGGACGGGATGCGGCCGGATCACTGACCAACGCTGAGAGGGAGAGGCAGCCTTGTGTGAGATGGTGTGACGAGAGACAAACCCATTTTTCCATTTTCCCCATGGCAATCGTTTTATATTCTAGGCATGGTACCCGACCCTCCTTCGAGTAAACAACCGCTACAAATTATCACGTGGGGCTACCTTTTCATACAGAAATGAACTCCACCGTGTACCCGCGCGGGTGTGGCCGGGAACAAGATGTGAGTACGTGCGTCCTGCGTGCACTTCTTCTTTAGGTGCAGGTACGTATGTGGGTGGGTGTGAGAGAGATGGTTTGTGTGAAACAGAGGCAATGTGTTGATGATATCTCAATCAGAAAACCGTAACATATGCAATGTGTGTGAAACGGAGTCATGGACGTGAGATATCGATAGAATTGAAAACAGGGATGAAGTGTATGGCTGCGCGATCGATAAAGAGTGCCATCGAAATTTTGTTTGCCCACGTCAAAGATACAGGGCGGCTGGCCAACTGGAATTTGAGCGGGCAGAGGTGCATTTCTTCTCCGTGGCATGGATACCTACCTACAACGTTTGACTATCGGTGTGTGTGGGGGGGTAGAGACCGGTCGACTAGTATATGCGTGGGGAAGGAGAGAGACCTAGCTATGTATTGAGGGAGATTGATCGACATCCATGGATATGTGTAGCAGAGGAATAAGGTTGGATAAAAGACAAAGGTAGAGCGTCGGAGGGTTGGTGGTGGAGTGGCATCTCACAAATGGTGGGAGAGGCCTGCTAGACAAACGGAGGGTATGAGTGCAATATCAATAAGAGAGGGCGGGGGGTGTCTGTCTGTCTATGCACGTGCATGTGAGAGACGGGTCGGGAGGTATTCAAGGATGCTGAGGGGAGAAGATATGGTTGTGGTAAGCATGCGTAACTACATAGGAAGATCAACCGTCATGTGTCTGAGAAAAGGAGAGACATAACTAGCGAGGTAAGTGTATTGGTGCTTGGTGAAAACGAATTATAGTCGACATGGCTATATGTAGGGAGATCAGTTCATATACACGCATGCATGTGTTAGAAGCAAATAAGGTCCAGAGAGGCAGAGAGGGGGAGAGGGTGTGGCTAGGAGGTGGTGCGAGAGGCCTACCATGTCGAGGGGGAGGAGTGTGCGAGCATGTGATAAATGAAAAGAGGGGCGGGAGTGTGCACCTACGTGGAATCATATTGGACATATGGGGGCATGGACGGTGAGAAGAGAAGAGGGGAAGTATATATGTGTTTGTTGAGGCACATTTGGCTAGAGAGGTATATCGACCAGTGTGTGCCAGAAAGAAGGAGTCGAGGGCCTACACACACCGCTGGTGGACGACCTAAAGAGAAATAATAAACGTGCGCGATGGAGGGGACGCTAAGGGTGTGTGAGGGGGGCGGGCGTGTGCATGCACGATAGAAAGTTAGCGCTAGCTAGCTACAAATAGAAGAGGATCGTGAAGGTGTAAAAGGCGAACAAAGATCATAATTCATTATAAAAAAGTGGATACGGATACTTGAAGAAGATATCATAATGTAGAACATTGATTATAATTTGGGCTAATGTGAGGCTTTTGCAACTCAGGTCTAAATACTTGTCATAATGTAGGAGGCGGGGCACTATACTTTGTGTGATAAACACGGTGTACGTATGGAACATGGTTTAGATTATGAATATATAGTTAGTACATCAAATGTACTATTATTTGGAATCAACATCAAGTGTATTCAAAAAATAGAATTCGAGTTCATGTAGTACACATAGTTCATATCTATATCTATAGTAATCATGTGGTGTGTTATTAAGGTAATACGCGAATGATGGTTGAAGTTGGCAACAATCATGATTGTAGATTCTTATTGAAATAGAGAAACGAATTCAAATTTAGTTCGAATTGCAGCGGTAGTATAGACATTTGGAATGCACTAAAATGTTGGTATGAGTAGGTTACATACATTATACAACAAGCGAAAAAATTTAATCGGACATAACATGGATTCATACTCCCTCCTTCCATCTATATAGGGCGTAATGAGATTTTTAAGACCGCCTTTGACTATTGACAAGATTAATAGTACATGACATGCACATTGTGAAAATTATATCATTGAAAGAACCTTTCACAGACGAATTTAACGGTGTGCTTTGTGTAAGTTGCATGTCATATATCATTGCTCTAATATTTGGTCAAAGTTAGCATCGAAAAACGGATTAGACCCTATATAGATGGAAGGAGGGAGTAGCTTTGAATAGCATTTGTATAGTAAAACGGGGCAAGACTCTCTCTTTGTGTGGTGTGAATAGTTTTATTTTTTTTGTTTTCTTTTTGGTTGAGGGAAGTGTGAATTGATTTGGTACGTACAAGTACAATATTACTACAGGTTAGGCTTGTCCCTAAAATTCAACTCGCGTCTTGTTATATCCCGAAAATTCAGATATCGTGCTCTGAAAACTAGCGCCTTCACAACCCGCGCCTTGCTATCCTGAAATTACAACGCGCGCGAAAACTCCCTCCAGCTGCCAAATCCCGATACGCGAAATCCCCCTTTGAACCCTGAGCCGAAAGGGCCGCTAGTTCAAATCGGTGGGGGGTACTTTTGTAACACACCCTACATTTTGGACAAGCGCGTCCCTAAGTCATGCTTCACCCCCTCCCATCGCCCCCTTTTCGCCATTTGAAATCCCAGGCCGCCATAACCTCTCCGCTCCAGCCGCGAAACCCCACCCTCCTTCGTCCGCCACGTCACCGCTGCCCAGCTGGAGCCTCTTCCCCGACGACGTCATCCACCGCAAAAGCTCGACGTCCCTCGTACACCTCCCCGGATGAGGATCCGTCATCCATCTCGCCGTTTCGCCGGTTCAGCCGCCCCGTCCTCCACCTCCAAGGAGCTGCTCCGACGATCGCCTCATCTATCGCGGCTGCTCCATCCCCACAGCGCTGCCTTAACCTGCTCCACCGGAACCGCAGCATCCTCACCGACTCCTCGGATGAAGCCGAGGCCTACTCGGCGCCACCAAAGAGGTTGTACACTCATCGCACTCGCACCTTCTCCTTAACTCGACCTCCCGGCGCCGACGGTGCTCCATCCTGCACCCCCATGGAGCGGTTACCTTGAAGTCGGCGCCGCCGGCGACATCTCCACGACGGCTCTCCCCCAGTGCGAGGCCCCTTCGGTGGCGGCGTCCATACCAGCCGGATCTGCTACTGCTGCTCCGGCTCTCGCTCGCTCGCTCGCGCTGCTGCTACTGCTTCGGCTCTCGCTCGATCACTCGCTTGCCCAGCTGCTGCTGTTGCTCTCCCCCTCGCTCGTGCCACTGTTCTGCTCCGATTAAGCCACACTTCAGTCGACTGAATCGACTTTTGGGTCAGTCGATTTTCAGGGGTTGGGGGGGCTCGCCGGAGTTAAGGAAGAACCACCCGCAGCAGGGACGGGGGCTCGCCGGAGAGGTACCCCACTATCTATCTTAGGGTTCAGGGTGGGGGCGGGGGGGGCTAGAGGGCTGGTCGGGGCGGCGGTGGCAAGTTGTTTTGGGGCGGCGAGGTGGCGCTGCGACCGGCGGTTCGGCCGGTGGTGGCTGGTGGCTCGGGGGGTGCAGGTTGAAGATGAACTGCAGGCTCTCCCCAAACTACATGTCAAGTGCCTCTCTGCTACCATTGCATTCAGTTTCGACAGTAGCATTCAGATTCCACAGTAAATTTCAGTTTCGACAGTTAAGTTCAGAGTCAACAGTTTTTACCTCATCTGTTGTAGTCAGGTGGTTTTTGGTGATGTTAATTTTACATCCATTTTACATCATCTATTGGAGATGCTATTAGAATCCCACTTGAGATTGACGATGTCTGTCCTGTGCTGCTTCAGCCTTGACGTCTTACGGCTCACCGGAGCTACTCCAACGACAGAACGATCCATCACAACAGAGCAGTGCCCTGGACGCCGTCTACAGATTCCTCAGATCATTCTCCACACCTTCGACAGCCACCTCTGCCTCAACTGCTTCAGCGACCAACCCAATGATGCTGAGGTCGACACGGCTATGGCAAAGAGGTTGTACACTTGTTGCATCACTTATTACTATACATTCACGTCGATCCATTAGGGCTATTTTGGTTCAACGGAAAAACATAGCAATAGGGAATTTTCCAATGGCACTCTATTATTCAATTATTCATGCATTTTGTTGAAAGGAATGAAGCAAAACATCCACCTGGACCTACTTTTCGAAATCCTATGCATGAAAACAAGACCAAGTGCATTAGTGCCAGAATAACATTCTAACTGTACACGCTTTCATATGGTTTCACTTTATTTTGGCCATGTTTCTTTGCATTCCTCTGGTCTTCCAATTCCTGTAAACCAAACACCCAAGTTGACAGAAATCCTGTGTTTACAAATGCTCTATTTACCATGTGCATTTTCCTATCCTATTCCTGGTGTTTTTCCTATCCCTGCGTTTTAAGAATCATGCAAGCCAAATGAGCCCTTACAGAATTACTTCAGTTACAGGTACGTGTTGAAGGGAACTTTGTGTGGTTTGTCCTGCTCCTGCCGCGACGTCGTCCACCTCACTTGAGCTGCTCCATCGACAGAATCATCCATCAAACTAGACATCACGACTCCTGACCATCTTTCGCCGCCTCAGATCTCCTTCCCTGCCGCCGGCACCCACCGCAACGGCATCACCATCATCGACTCAGCAGATGAACCTGAAGAGTACACGGGTCCACAAGAGAGGTCGCACTCTTTTGTTTCTGCTTATGTTATGCATTGCTTAAACTTACCTACTACTTTATCGTCCTCTTCAGCTCTTGGACTCCCAAGTCAGGTCCAAATTAATGTTCACACTTGAGTTCTAAATTAGTTGTGGGGCACATATCGAGGCAGCAATGAATAGTATGTCTGTCTAATATCTGGTTCACCTAGGGTATGCCTATGTTGTTCATCTTGGGTGGGAAACAAATAGTAAAGAAATCATCATTGTCGGTATACTAGAGTAGGGGTACCCTAGTATCCCGAACTTGTGCACGGGCAGTTGCAGCGCCCCGCGGCAAGGCTTGCCGGGCGACCGCCGAGACCCTCCATGGTTCCTTTGGAGCCATTCAAGAACAAAGTATTCAAGCCAAGAGACAAGACCCCGGCAAGAGGAGCTTGCCGGGAAGGCCAACCAAGGCATCTCAAGGAACTTGCCGCGATGCGCCACGCGTCCCGGCAAGGCCTGGTGAGCGACAAGCTTCCGGGCGCGACAAGACAACGACCGCGGCAAGGCATTTGCCGCGGCAAGTAACCACCCTGTGCCGGCGCTCCAGCACATCCACCAACGTGTCGCCCTGGGGCCTTTCCAGGCACGCGTGGCGAGAGGCTGTGCAACCAGCAGTGCAAGGTGGCAAGCAACGCTGACAAGATCGCCATCGTGGCGAACGGTGGCGTCCCTGACGGTCCTTTTCTGCACTGTTTGGGCGACGCAGACGGGCATTTAATGCCCTTGTCCCCTGCCGTCAGGGTTAGGTAGGATACACTGTACAGGTAGTTGTACCAACCGCAACACCTTTTTCCGTTTTTACCCTTGTCTGTGTTGCCACCTGTCGGTGACCCCTTTAGCATATAAAAGGAGGCCCACGTGCAACGTGGAGGAGGTTGGGAAGGTTGGAAGGTTCGGCTCAGTTCGAAGGTAGAAAAACACTCACGCTCGGTCTCGTTAGCGGCGAGAGTGCATTGTAGCACTCAGCGCTCCCGAGCAAGAACACAATACATTGAATCAGGCAGTAGTAGGAGCGTTATCTCTCCGGAGAGCTTCGAAACTGGGTAAACTGCTCGTGTGCTTCGCCTCGATCCGCTCTTCGTGCGATCTCCGCCCTCCACCGAACCGAAAGGGGCACGGTCCGCCGGTCCCATAGGTGTTCGTGGATCAGTTTCCCCGACATCTTTGGCGCGCCAGGTAGGGGGCGTCGAGATTGTGTGGACCTGATCCGGCGTTCACACGAGCTAGATCTTCATCTTCTTCATCGACATGCCACCGAAGAAGAAGACTTCGGCGGCAGCTGCTCCGTCCACGTCAATCCCACCACCACCAGAGCAAACGGGTGGTGGGGTAGACGCCGGCGGAAGAACGGACATCGACGAGGAAATTCATGGTGCTGCCAGGTCCAAGGACAAGGCTGCGCAGACCTCGGCGTCCGTACATGTACCGTGCCCATCTCAGGAGGCACAGGACCGACAGCGTCATGGTATTCGCAGTACCATACGTTCGTTGGGACAAGATCGAGCTGGTGGATCTCGGGGTGCTCAAGACCAGCATGCACGCCAACGTGCTGGCACGAGTGAGACACGGTCGCCTGGATGGGATACTGCTCCTTCTAACATAGTTAGAAGTCCGAGCATATCCCGCTCCTCGCACCATTCGCCACTGCCGCCCACCACTCCAGCAGAAGCTTTGGCGCGAGCTCAACTGCTCCTGGATTACCCTCCAGCAGAAGACAAGATCGACCAATGGAGGGCCACCATTCAGAGTCTCATCGGCTTCGCCAACGGCGACACTCCACGGCAGCCGAGTACATCGCTGCCGCGGCAAGAACGCCAGGCGCGAGCCGATGGCGATGAAACCGGTGGGGGTGCAACCACCGTGCACTCTCCACCCCGAAGGCCAAGATCGCCGACTCACCGGATCCACCTCGACAGCGACTCCACTGCATCATCGGATCCACGAGCTCGTCGCGATCAGCGCCAAGTTCTTCACTAACGACAGCAAGAAGACGCTCGCACTCGCATCGAGTGCCAAAGAGAAGCGCGACGTCAATCCGACGAGCGCGTTGGGCCCTCTGTCGACATGCATGCGCCGGGGAAACCAGGCGACTTGCCGTACGCGGTAGGTTGCCCTGCGTTCACTCGTGAGCTGCGGCAAGTCCAGTGGCCCAGCACGTAGAATTTCAAGCCAGACGTACCAGAGAAGTATGACGGCAAGTCGCATCCGTCGGAGTTCCTCAGCATCTACACCATCGTGGTGCAAGCTGCTGGGGGGCGGGACGACAAGATCCTTGCCAACTACTTCCCGCTGGTGCTCAAGCCCAATGTCAGATCCTGGCTCATGCACTTGCCGGACAACTCCATATCCTCCTGGGCTGACTTGTGCCATCAGTTTGTCGGCGCCTTTACAGGCGGCCACAAGCCTCATGGCCAAGAAAGCGACCTTCATCTGCTCGCCCAGAAGGAAGGAGAGCCCCTGCGCAAGTACATTCAGAGATTCAGCCGCGTGCAGCACAACATTCCAGACGTCCACCCTGCCGCGGTAATCAGCGCGTTCCATCAGAACATGCGAAACCGCAGGATGCGGGAGGAGATGGCGATGTGCAAGATCAGAGACGTCAGTGAGCTGTATGCCCTGGCCGACAAGTGTGCGCGTGCTGAGGAAGGGAGGAAACTCCCCGGAGAGAATACAGGAGCAGGAGGATCTGATAGTGAGGATGCTGCCCCGGCAAAGAAAAACCGGCGGCGGAACAACAGAAAGAAGAAAGGCAAAGATGTGCTAGTCGTTGAGCAATCCGGCAAGCAAGCCAAAGCTAGTAGCTCCGGCAAGCAGGTTGCCGCAGGCACCAACCACCAGGCTGTGGCAGTCGCCGACAAGCAGGACGGCACCAACAGGCAGTACTGCAAGATCCACCGCACCAAGGGCCATGACCTCCAGAGCTGCAAGAAGGTTGAGCAGCTTGTCGAGCAGCAGAAGGCTGAATACGAGCGGTGCGACAAGGAGAAGGGCCAGGAAGGTGCTGGAGGAGCCGGCAAGAAACGCCCCGGCCGGGGAGGACGCCGCGGCAAGGCCAAGCAGAGGCAAGGAGACAGACCTCCCCGCGGCCGCGACAAGGATGAAGATGATGACGACGATGAAGATATGGATGATGACGAGACCGATGAGCAGGAGTTCCAGAAAGCCACAGAGGTCCTGTGCGTTTGACGGTGGTGCTTCTCTGCATACTTCGCACCGCCAGCTCAAGCAGTGGGTGCGGGAAGTCAATGCGGCGGAACCACCCGTCGAGTCACGCAAGCCTCTGAAATGGTCCAGCACGCCTATCATCTTTGATATTGAGGACCACCCTAACCGCATAACTGCGGTCGAGTGCTTGCCGATGTTGGTTTCACCAACTATCCGCAACCTCAAGGTCACTAAGGTGCTAGTTGACGGCGGGGCCGGCTTGAACCTGATCTCCTCTGCGGTACTCCAGAAACTGCAGATCCCTGACAGTGAGCTCGAAGAGACCGGCACATTCCAAGGAATCAATCCGGGAAGAAGCAAGCCGAAGGGAAAGATCACGTTGCCAGTAACATTTGGCAGCGAGTTGAACTTCAGGACTGAGAGGATCACTTTTGACGTTGCTGACTTTCCATTGCCCTACAATGGGATACTCGGTCGTCCAGCACTCGCCAAATTCATGGCAGCCTCTCACTATGCATACAACATACTGAAGATGCCAGGCCCGATAAGTGTCATCTCTGTCCCTGGCGACAAGAAGGATGCTCTTATCTGCACCGACAAGATTTACCAGGAAGCAGCAGCCGCAACAGATCGCAGATCACTTGCCGTTGAATCTCCCGGGGGAAAGAAGAAGACCGAGTCCGGCAAGAGTTCTGATGCCCACTCCGGCAAGCGCACCTCTTCGGAGTGCTGCGCTACCGTCGAGGACGCACCATCGAGCTCCACCGGCAAGTGTAAGAAGACAATGGTAGCTCCGCCAGAGACCAAGAAGGTGTCCGCCAAGGAGGACGGCACTGGTGGTACCTTCACCATCAGTGCCACTCTCGACCCTAAATAGGAAAGCGCGCTCGTTGCTTTCCTGCGGGCGAATGTCGACATGTTTGCATGGCAACCGTCTGACATCCCCGGTGTTCCCAGGAAAGTAATCGAGCACCATCTTGCCGTCTGTCCTCATGCGCGGCCCGTCAAGCAAAAAGTCATAAAACAGGCGGTGGAGCGCCAAGAATTCATCGCTGAAGAAATCAAGAAATTGGAAGCAGCATGCCTTGTCAGAGGAGTGCTCCATCCCACGTGGTTGGCCAATCCTGTAGTCGTGCGCAAGGCAAACGGGAAATGGAGGCTTTGTATCGACTTTACCGATGTTATTAAAGCTTGCCCCAAAGACCCATTTCCCTTGCCGCGCATTGACCAGATTGTTGACTCCACGGCCGGATGTGACTTGCTTTCATTTCTTGATGCATACTCAGGATATCATCAGATCTTCATGGCAGAAGAGGATGAGGAGAAGACCGCATTCATTACCCCCTGTGGCACATACTGTTTTGTACGGATGCCTTTCGGTCTAAAGAATGCTGGTTCAACATTTGCAAGGGTAGTCCATCACGCTTTTGAGCCGCAAATGCATAGAAATGTGGAAGCCTACATGGATGACATAGTGGTCAAGAGCAAGGACAAAGCAACTTTGATCCAAGATTTAGACGAAACCTTTACAAATCTGCGCAAGATCAACCTCAAGCTTAACCCCGAGAAGTGTGCGTTTGGAGTCCCCTCCGGCAAGCTTCTCGGGTTTTTTGTGTCTCAGCGGGGAATTGAAGCCAATCCCGACAAGATCAAGGCCATTGAGCAGATTGAAGCACCAAAGCGCGTCAAGGATGTACGAAGACTTGCCGGTTGCGTGGCTGCTCTCAGCAGGTTTATCTCTAGGTCTGCTGAGCGCGCCCTGCCATTTTTCAAAATATTGAAAAAGGCAGGTCCAATGAAATGGACTCCGGAAGCGGAGGCTGCGCTGCAGGACTTAAAGAGATACATGTCCTCCACTCCAACACTTGTCGCACCTAAGCCACAAGAGACATTGCTGCTATACATAGCGGCAACCAATCAAGTGGTTAGTGCTGCGTTAGTAGCGGAGAGGGAGGCGGACGATGAGCCGGCAACCACGGCAAGTACATCCAGCGACAAGCAAGGGACTTCGCCGACAAGCTCTGGTCCCGACAAGGATGGATCTGCGCAGACGCTTGAGGAGGTGCAGAAGAGAATGGTGCAGCGCCCAGTCTACTTTGTCAGTTCCCTTCTGCAGGGGGCTAGGTCAAGGTACTCTGGTGTGCAGAAATTGCTTTTCGGCCTTCTCATGGCCTCGAGAAAGCTGCGCCATTACTTCCAAGCACACGAGATAACAGTCGTCACTCGTTTTCCGCTAAAGAGGATACTGCAAAACCCAGAAGCAACAGGCAGGATTGTCAAGTGGGCACTGGAACTGTCAAGCTTTGGCCTCAAGTTTGAGAGCACTTCAACTATCCAAAGCAGAGCATTGGCAGAGTTCATAGCGGAATGGACGCCAACACCAGATGAAGAAATTCCAGAAATGAGCATCCCCGTCAAGGAAGCAAGCAAAGAGTGGCTAATGAACTTTGATGGTGCCTTCTCGCTGCAAGGCGCCGGTGCGGGCGTGCTACTTGTTGCACCCACCGGAGAGCACCTCAAGTACGTAGTCCAGATGCACTTTCCCAAGGAGCAAGCAACGAACAATACTGCAGAGTATGAAGGTTTGCTTGCCGGTCTCAGGATCGCAGCAGACCTTGGGATCAAGAAGCTCATTGTCAGGGGTGACTCACAGCTTGTCGTCCGCCAAGTGAACGAGAATTATCAGAGTCCGTTGATGGAAGCTTACGTTGATGAAGTGAGGAAGCTAGAAGAGCACTTCGATGGCCTGCAGATGGAACATGTTCCAAGAGCTCAGAATGACATTGCTGATGGCCTGTCAAAGTGCGCCGCACTTAAGTTACCTGTGGAACCAGGGATCTTTGTGCTCAAGCTGACTCAACCGTCCGTAACGCCATCAACTGGACAGAACAAGAAGAGGAAGTTGATTTCTGGTGACTATCTTCCGGCAGAGCTCCCCGAAGCCGCTGCCAAGAAGGTCCCCAAGATCAACACCAAGGATGCTGAGGAGCAGTCTGCTCCGACAAACCCTACGGTTTGTTCCGTTGAAGCAGACGCTCCCGACAAGCTTTGCTCCGGCAAGCTTGCCGGGGAACATCAAGCTCCGGCTGAGCCGCAGGTTCTCGCCGTAGAAGCGGATGTTCCCGCAGCAGCAGCTATGCCTTTAGTCCTTGTTGTCGAGCCGCAAGCTCCAACATGGGCACAGCAGATTGTCCGTTTCCTTCAGACAGGAGAACTTCCCGAAGAGCAAGAAGAAGCGGAAAGAGTAGCCCGGCAGTCAAGTATGTACCAGTTTGTCGACAACACACTGTATAGAAGAAGACTCAACAGCGTGAAATTGAAGTGTATTCACCGGGAAAACGGACAAAAACTGTTGGCAGAGATACATGGAGGCATATGTGGTCACCACATTGGCGCAAGAGCACTTGCCGGCAAGGCGTTTCGGCAAGGTTTCTTTTGGCCAACAGCCCTCCAGGATGCAACTGCACAAGTAACCAAGTGTGAAGCGTGCCAGTTCCATTCCAAGCAGATACACCAGCCAGCTCAAGCTCTCCAGACGATCCCTTTATCCTGGCCATTTTCGGTCTGGGGGCTCGATATCCTCGGCCCCTTTCCCCGAGCTGTCGGGGGCTTTGAGTACTTGTACGTTGCAATCGACAAGTTCACAAAGTGGCCGGAAGTGGAAGCAGTGAGGAAGGTGACAGCACAGTCAGCAGTCAAGTTCTTCAGGTCGATTGTTTGCCGTTTCGGGATCCCTAACAGGATCATCACCGACAACGGCACGCAATTCACGAGCCGCACCTTCATGCAGTACGTCCAAGATCTTGGCGCCAAGGTCTGCTTTGCTTCTGTTGCTCATCCGAGAAGCAACGGTCAAGCGGAAAGGGCGAATGCTGAAGTGCTGCGCGGGCTCAAGACCAGGACTTTCGACAGGCTGCGCAAGTGCGGAAGGAACTGGATTGAGGAGCTGCCGGTGGTTCTTTGGTCGATCAGAACGACGCCAAATCGAGCCACTGGCTAGACACCTTTCGCTCTAGTCTATGGAGCAGAGGCAGTTCTCCCCACGGAACTCGTATACGGGTCACCTCGAGTGCTCGCTTATGATGAGCTTGAGCAAGAGCAGCTGCGACAAGATGACGCGCTGCTCCTTGAGGAAGACCGTCTTCAGGCTGCTGTACGAGCTGCTCGATACCAGCAAGCTTTGCGCCGCTACCATAGCCGCAAAGTTAATGCCAGAAGTTTCGAGGAAGGCGACCTTGTTCTTCGGCGCGTTCAGTCCGCCAAGAATTCCAACAAGTTGACACCGAAGTGGGAAGGCCCTTACCGGGTGAAACGAGTCACTAGGCCTGGCGCTGTCCGCCTTGAGACCGAAGATGGCGTTCCGGTGAGCAACTCCTGGAACATTGAGCATCTTCGTAAGTTTTACCCGTAGGGCGCGGTTGCCGGAACCCGTTCCGGCAACCACCTTTTGTACAAGTCTTGCTGATGTTGCATGTAATCCTTTGTACAAAGCCGGGCGCAGACCCCGTGCATAAGTAAAGCTCATGTGCCTCGCACATCTTGTCAATTTCATGCTTTTTGCTTTATATTTGCATGCGTTATCTGACACTTTGTGCAGCACTTACCCCCGGTAAGCAATAACGAGCCATAGGGCTCCATATCTTTATTTTCTCTTCTTTCTTTTTCTCGAAGAAAGGAAGGTTCCCTCGCCCACAAGTTTCCTGGGGGGGGAGGAGAAGATAATGGTGTGGACTAGGCGTCGTTCAAGGGAGTTTCGCCTTGCCGGGAAGCAAACGACAGAAAAGCTAAGTTGCCAAAGTTTGAGCAATCAGTTTTTAAATTTTGAAGTTATCTTCCTCGAACGACCGTTCTTTGTATGGAAAACCTGTGCGCGGAGGAACCAACTCGTAGCTAGTTGCGCCCTTACTTTGTTTCGAGTCCGCTCAACAACTTAAGTGAGCTGCGACTAGTTGCGACAAGGTTTCTTGTCAGAAGCAGCACCGCCAGCAGGCTGCTGACGTCCCGCACTCAGCGCTCGCGGCTAAGGTGCCTGCGCCGACAAGTTCCCTAAAAGCGTGGGGTAAAAACATACAAAGGAAGGAATCAAGTAAAGGAGATAACATAGCAATCTATACCCAAAATAGAGTTATATTACAAGATAACTTGTCGCAGCTCTAAAAGATTGTTCTCATGACATGACCAGCAGCGACAAAGAAAAAGAGAAGACGGGCGGCCTAATCTACGCGATCGCCCTCAACCCTCTTGATCTCGCTCACCTTGTCCACAATGGGTGCGACAAGGGCCTTGAGCGCTTCCAGATCGGCATCCGGCGGCAAGGTCCTGAGGACGTTGGTGAGGTTGAGGCCTGGGTTGCGGAAGGCCACCTTCACCAGCACCTTCTGAAGAACTCCCGCGCAGATCTTGCGCGACTCGTCGGCCAGCTGCTTTGGGATCTTCTCGCGGAGTCGCGGGAGCGCCGTCGCCACGCCTTTGAAGAACAGGCTGAGCTTGGCGCTGGGTTGGAGGTGCTCGTCGGAGGAGTACCCGAGATCCTCCATCCCTAGCTGCACCAGCTCCCCGTCGATGGCGGCGGCAAGATCTACAAGACCCTCGGTCCAGTGCTCCATAGTCTCCCTGAAAGCGTCATGGGCGGCAGCAGCACTCGCCAGCAGTGCCTCGTCGGCCTTGATCTTCTCCGACAAGGCCACCTCCCGCTCCCTGGCGCCGTCCAGCGTCTGAGTCAAAGTAGCCAGCTTCAACTCGAGATCTGCATTGGAATCCTTGGCGGCACTGAGCTCCTTGCTCCTCTCAGCGAGAAGACCCTGCAACTCACCATGAGCGGCAGCATCCTTCTCGCGCTCACGCTTGAGCGCGGCAAGCTCCTCGCTGCTCGCCCTGAGATCGGCTTCCAGCTGCGCCACCTTTGTCTCCAGCTCCTTCTTGGCGGCCTCAGCAGCTGCGGCAGCATCCTTTGCCTCCTTGAGAGCCCCGCCAATTGCTTGCTCGTGCGCGGCAAGCTCCTCCTCGTGGCTGTCAAGGTTCACCTTGCGCTGCGCCAACTCTCCTTCCTGTGCAAATAGATTTTCGGCGACAAGCCGTTGCTTCTCTTCAACTTCAGCCTTCTTGAGGAGGAAGGCTTTCCGCTCCTCGAGAAGTTGCTCCCGCTCCTCCGCCAGAGACCGGAGAGCTTCCTGCCTGAGACCCCGGAGCTCCTTCGCGCGCTTCTCGATATCCACTCCCGCCTTCGCGACAAGTGCTTCTCGGGATGCCAGCTTGGCCTACCGGGCGCGGTAGAGCGACAGCAGCTTCCGCAGCAGCTGCTCCTCCTCAGGCTCGTCGCTGCTGCTGCTTGACGCGTCGACCAGCGCCAGCCTAGCGGAGGCGAGCACCTCTTCGTCAAAAGTTTCTCCTTCGACCGGCGCCCTGGAGCTCGACGCCCAGGGGAGCTTGATGAAAACGCCGTTGCCGGCCTTCAAATAGGCACCGGGCTGGGGCTCTTTGGAGCCTGGCGCTGTAGCAGCGGCAGAGGGATCGGCGGTCGGTGCAGCGCCTGGCGCTCCTGCGGCCTCGGGGCCGTCAGTGCGATCGCCGGATTCCTCGCCAGCTTCTGCGGCGGCAGCTTTAGCGGCCTCTTCACCGGCAGGATCACCAGCGCCGGCCTCTTCTGCGGTGGCAGCGGCATCGTCGTTGTAGCCGCGCACGTCCTCCTCGCCGGCGGCCTCGGTTTCCATTGGATCCGCGGCAGATGGATCTGACGACCGAAGAGGGGAGAAAAGTCAAGCAAATATTCAAAAAGAAAATCAGAAGAAGAAGAACCCAAGGGAAGTTCTTATGCGAGAGGATTACCTGAATCTGCAGCCTCGGTCTTCACCACCAGGGGACCGCTGGTGCTATCCCTTGCCGGAGAACTGTCCCTTGCCGGAGAATTCTCCCTTGCCGGAGAATGCTCCCTTGTCGGGGAATCCTCCCTTGGCGGCGTAGTCGAAGCAGATGGCATTTCGGGAGCGGCTTTCAGGCCCTCCTGGTGAGGCTGCTCTGCTCCTACACAAACCAACAATCAAATATTAGCAAAGAAAGAGCCACCATGCGCGCCTGACAGCAGGAAGTAAACTATGTACTTACGCTGGGGGTTGCTTTGGTGAATAGTTGCAGGGTCCGGCAAGGTGGTCTCGGGCACGTCCCCTGTTGCCGCGGTGGGTTCACCCTCGATGACAATCACCGGGACCTTGGCTCTCTTCGCCGCTCTTTGGGCCAGAGTCCTGAAAAGGAACGAGTTCAGAGTAAAGCAAATCAGATGCAAGACACATATCAAGAATTGAAGAATTACAAGTACAGCGAAGGATCTTACTCTTCTTCTTCGTCGTCGGAGCTGAGCGCGGAGAGATCGAAGTCCGGCTCGCCTCCGGTGCGACGAGGCGGAGGAGTAGGTTCCCTTGTCCGCTTGGCAGGAGCAGTAGCGGTGGACCGGGAAGACCCCGCTCCAGTTGCCGCAGTGGCGTGAGGTGCTCCCGCGGCAACAGTGCTTGCCGCGGTCGAGCGCGTCGCGCGGTGCGGCGGCTGTTGACCAGTCTGCCGCCCCGCTACGTCCCCGGCCTTGTGGAGACGCCTTCTTGCTGGAGCTGGGGGCTCCGCTTGCGGCGAGCTGGCTGAAGGTGGGGAGGAGGAGGAGCCGATCTGCAACGGGTCATTCGCACCCTCGGCGGGCTCGCTCGACTCGGATTCAGGCCCGACAAGTTCTTCCTCGCCGACAAGCTCCTCTCACTCGGCAAGGCTTGCCGCCTCTGCTGCCTCTGCCTCCTCCATGGTGAACCCGAACTCGCTCGCGGCAGCTGCTGCCGCCGCCTCTTCCAGCCTAGTGGCGATGCGCTGCATCTCCGCATTGGTGGTGTCGCGGGTGAGGCTCTTCTGCTCATCGGGGCGGACTGGCACTTCTACCAAGCTGTCGAAGAACTCCTGCACGACGTCGTCTGCAGGCTCTTGCCAGGTTGGAATGATTCCATGCGAATCGCACAGCGGCATCATTGCACGGATGCGGTCGAGTGAGGAATTGTTGCACAACGGGACGACACTCCTCGGCAACATGAAGGGATGTTGGGGATCGCGCTTGAACAGCTCCAGAAGCATCGCGTCCAGCTCCAAGACAGTGAAGTTAAAGTTGAGGCCCGGGCGCAGCCTCATGATATCCGCCGAGTTTTGGAACTCCCAGGCGGGCCTCCTCCTCTCCTGCAGGGGGGCGATGCGGCGGCGGAGAAAATCTGCGCCAACGGCGCCTACGGTGAGCCCGGCAAGCCTGAGGCGAAGAATCCGGGTGACGGCAATCTTCAGCCTATCGTCTTCCGGGGCCACGTAGCTCCAATCATTGCCGCGCACTATTGGGGCTTGGTGCCGGGCGGTAAATGGCTGCGGGTTCTCCTCGACAATCCAGAGATGTGCGAAAACTGCCATGGTCAGAACGGCATTGGGGGTGAAATCAAGGCGGCGGAACCCGTAGGTGTTCATGATATCACAGAAGAATTCAGAGAAGGGCGGGCAGAGCCCGCAGTAGAAGAACAGCGTGAAGAATGGGTACCCGTTCGGAGCCAGTCTCGAAGCGGCGGCTGAGAGTACCCTCGTGCGCGGATGCGCTCGCGTCTCCGTCGACCAGAAGAGGTAGTAGTACTCCCTCAGCTCCTTCGCGTCGAGCTGAGGGGGGAAGATGGCCCGCTCCTTTCGCAGCGCCGCGAGCCGCTGCGCCTCGGCTGACTTCACGCCCTTCCGCTTGTCGGCTTTCGGAGCCATGGCGGAGGTGGCGGGGGAGATCGGCAGCGTCGGTGGCGCTGGTGGCGATAGGGGGCGGAGCGCTGCTCTCTTTCGACTTTGGGAAGAAGGGGGGAGCAGCGGAGATTTCCGGGAATGGAGTAGCAACCGGCGAGATGGGCGAACTGCCCCTGTTTCCCCTGCTTATAAAGAGGGAGGGGGCGGACGTTTCGCCCTTCCGAATAAAGAAACCACCCACGATCTCTCCCACGACGCCGCATTCGACACGTGCCGTTGGGGGAGGACGCGGTGGATGCGGAGTAAGGTGCGGCGTAACCCAGGCCGCATGTGCTCGTGCCCTGCTTTGGGCCTGGCCCAATAGTGCTCGGCACCGTGTGTGGCCCAGGCCCGGGGGCTCCTGTCGGTGTACTAGAGTAGGGGTACCCTAGTATCCCGAACTTGTGCACGGGCAGTTGCAGCGCCCCGCGGCAAGGCTTGCTGGGCGACTGCCGAGACCCTCCATGGTTCCTTTGGAGCCATTCAAGAACAAAGTATTCAAGCCAAGAGACAAGACCCCGGCAAGAGGAGCTTGCCGGGAAGGCCAACCAAGGCATCTCAAGGAACTTGCCGCGATGCGCCACGCGTCCCGGCAAGGCCTGGTGAGCGACAAGCTTCCGGGCGCGACAAGACAACGATCGCGGCAAGGCGTTTGCCGCGGCAAGTAACCACCCTGTGCCAGCGCTCTAGCACATCCACCAACGTGTCGCCCTGGGGCCTTTCCAGGCGCGCGTGGCGAGAGGCTGTGCAACCAGCGGTGCAAGGTGGCAAGCAACGCTGACAAGATCGCCATCGTGGCGAACGATGGCGTCCCTGCCGGTCCTTTTCTGCACTGTTTGGGCGATGCAGACGGGCATTTAATGCCCTTGTCCCCTGCCGTCAGGGTTAGGTAGGATACACCATACAGGTAGTTGTACCAACCGCAACACCTTTTTCCGTTTTTACCCTTGTCTGCGTTGCCACCTGTCGGTGACCCCTTTAGCATATAAAAGGAGGCCCACGTGCAACGTGGAGGAGGTTGGGAAGGTTGGAAGGTTCAGCTCAGTTCGAAGGTAGAAAAACACTCAAGATCGGTCTCGTTAGCGGCGATAGTGCATTGTAGCACTCAGCGCTCCCGAGCAAGAACACAATACATTGAATCAGGCAGCAGTAGGAGTGTTATCTCTTCGAAGAGCTCCGAAGCTGGGTAAACTTCTCATGTGCTTCGCCTCGATCCGCTCTTCGTGCGATCTCCGCCCTCCACCGAACCGAAAGGGGCACGGTCCGCCGGTCCCATAGGTGTTCGTGGATCAGTTTCCCCGACAATCATCTATCTTTTTATTAATTTAAAGCAATCATCAGCCTACTATCATTATTTTTGGATCCATCCACTGGTTGTTACCATCACTCTAAATTTCTGCATGCTCTCCTTACATAATCTCACCATATTTTTTCGTATGCATGTCAGATATTGTACACAGTCATGCTGAACATGTAGAGAAAAGAAGAAGAGTTTTGCACGGCAATACAATGTCATGCAGACATCGCTCCATGGTGGGTTCAATGGCAAACCCTCCCTGCCCCTCTGCAGATTGTAATCCAGAGGAAGGTATCTATTCTGAGGCGGATTTAGACGCCGCTGACCACTCCTATTTACCCCCCAAGGTGTTTGCTCTAACTTGGCATGATGATGTTAGTCATATCATGCATATGTTGCCTTGCAGTGCCTACTTTTGACATCATATATGTCATCTGCTTAGTTTAGACATGTTCTGTAATGCCACCTATTTAGTTTCTATATCATATATGGGAATTATGCAGTCTCGTGTCTTTTAGCCAGCCATAATATATGTGAAATGTGCAATGCCATCCTATTTAACCAGGCATCATATATTTGAATGATATCTTGCCCATCCTTTTCTTCATTACATTTCCATTTGTCGACAATGTTTGTACATTAAACTACTCTTCCTGTGAATCAGCCATTTGGGTGGGAGATGGAAAAATCAGGAGTGAAAACAAGGCCTTCAGAGCAGACAGTGCTACCTGTCGAAGTAGATCTCTTGTTGGGTCCTGATAGCTCCTCAGAGATGGATTCATAGACAGATGATAGTCCTATTCCCCCACTGAGGTGTATGCTCTAACTTGGCACGGTCATCTGCTCATATCATGCATATGGTGTCTTGCATTGCATAGTTTAGACATCATATACACAATACTCAACACCATGTTCTTAGTTCAGACATCATATCGAATGCCCTCTGTTTAGCATATAAATCACATATGTGAATTAAATGATGCGATCCTGATTACTTAGATAACATGTAGGTGAATTATGTCATGCGATCCTGTTTAGTTATTCATCATATCTTTGAATTATGTTATGCTATGCTATCCAGTTTAGATAGACGTCATATATGTGAAATTATGTCATGCTACCCGTTTTAGTTAAACAATATACATGTCAACTATTTAATGCCCTCTTTTTTCCACACTATCTATTGCATCTGTCTCTCATACAATGTCTGTACATTCAACTATGTTTCCTGTCTTTCAGCCATTTGAATTGGAGCGGGTGATGCCAGTATCTAGCGGACTAAAAATACGGTCTTCAAATAAAACAGTGCTACCTCTTGGTGGAGATAGCACCCCGGTTGTACATGCACAAGAACCAGCCCTACCACACATAACCCAAACTCTCGCAGATTGTACCCCTACTGCGATGGACAAAGAACCAGCTTCACCCAATCTAACCCCAACCCCAGCCGATAGTAACCCAGTTCCTGTTGACACAGCACCATCTCCACCACAGAGCTCCCAAACAAGAGCAGTTAGTAAGGCAGCTCCAGTGCCCAAAGGGCCAGTACTATCACGGCGAACCCCAACTCCACTAGTTAGTACACCTATTCCTGTGGAGGAAGCACAACCAACTAGTCATAGTTTAGCATCTATTGCATTTGATGTTGTTAAATCGTATGTGCGTATCTTCCCATCTTGGAAATTGTCGGATTTCGGGTTCCGGCAGACCCTCTAGATTCGAACACTGGGGTGCGCGCGGAGATTTCGCCCTCTACCTACCTGCACCTCACCGCCTCGCTAGGATCTAAGCTATGAAAGGAACAACACAAGAGACACAGGGTTTATCCTAGTTCGGGCCACCATTGTGGTGTAATACCCTACTCTAGTTTGTGGTGTGGTGGATTGCCTCTTGGGCTGATGATGAACAATACAAGGAAGAACAGCCTCCCGAGGGTCTGTTCTTGGCTGGTACGATGAACTGCTCGGGGGAGTTCAGTCGCTCTTTCTCTGCTGGTTTCTAGATGATGATCTCCCTCTTCTACCTTGTGGGTGGCTAGTCCTATTTATAGGCAAAGGCCCTGGGCCTCTTCCCAAAAATTGAGCAGGAAGGGCGCCAACAATTGGCCATTTTGAAGGGGAACATCTAGTACACTTATCCTAACTAAAGTTGGTCCTCGCCTGCCAAAGGCTCTGGTGGTGACGCCGGCTTGGGCTCCACAATGACCTCCTTCCTGCCGTTGCGACAGTCTTGGTCTTGTTGCACCGAAATGGATGCCTTTGCTTGATGCTCTCGCCTACGCTTGCCCCCTTTGCACAAAAGAGGAAAGGAGGACACTGCGCGGGCTGGCGCCCGCCTGGCGCCCATGGTCGTCATGGCTTACGTCATGGGCACCTCGTGGGGTACCCCACCTTGATCTCTCCGCCTCCTCGCGAGCCAGCCTGACGAGGCCGTGCCTGAGGAAGCCCCCTGTCGTCCTCCCCGCGAGGCTTGGCCCCTCGCGAGGGTCTTGAGCTCATGCTGATGAAGATGGGCCGTGCTGGGCCGCCCCTTGAGCCATGCCGCAGGCCGCAGGCAGGCAAGTCTGGGGACCCCCGTTCCCAGAACACCGACAGAAATATTATACTGAAGATGAAGGAAAATGCCAGTTGCAGGTGTTTGTCCAGGAGTTATGTGTAAGTAATGTTATTCATGGCAATTACTTTGCTTCGTCCCATACATCCTACCTCCATCATGGTTATAATACAGCAAATTTTCCCATTTTTCTCTATAGAGAAGGACCGGTTTGGAAACTCAGGATGAGCTAACCTGTGCTAATACCTCTGCTATCTTCAAGAATGCTAGGTGGCAGTATTGGAATTACCTAAAGAAAACGTACTTCACCGGCAAAGAAACTCATCAAATTCCCTTACATTCTCCTGAGACACATTTACTGGACGATGACTGGGAACGCCTTGTTATGTACTGGTCCTGAACCAAGAATGTGGTAAGGTCTATGAGCTCATGTTCTATTTTTAAGTATTATATTCTTGCGTCTTACTGTACTCTGTTCATGTAGAACAAGTGCCTAAACCTCAAGAACAACTGTTCTAATTTAAGATTCCATTGCTATCATAGTTCAAAAAAGCGCTAGGCGTTAATTGTGCGTTTTGCCACCGCCTTGCGCTTTACTGACCAAAGCGCATGCTTATGCGCAGTTATGCACAGATTAAGCGTAGTTATGCGCAATGCGTTTTTCCAACGCCTAGAGCCTAGGCGCGCTTAAGCGCTCGCTTAGGGGCACCTTTTTTAACTATGATTGCTTTGCTCTTGTATCACTGTATTTACTCATACAAACTTATTTATAAATTGAAGGATCCAATCGAAACTCCAATGGCACAGAAGGTATGTTCACGCATGTTTCTTTAACAGGTTTGCTCTTATCAATAACTCTTTTGATTTCAATTTCAATTGTGTATACAGTTGAATTTCATATCATGCACATTACTAGCATCACAACAGAGCCAATAGTGTTGTTGTACATGTAGACCCGTGGTACCCATCTAAAATCTTGTTGTGACGTGTAGTTTCCCACGCTTTGTATTCTTTCGCTGCTGCTTTGTCTTGAACTGATATGATTTGAACCGTGTCTCTATTTTATTTTGATTTGGCAAGACAATGCAGTGACCATAGGACATAGATATATGTTTGTTTGATGATTTTATTATGTACTAGTACTTGGCAATAGAAGACTTGGTAGTTTAATCATGTCCACCTTACTAATGAACTGGTTCACCGAAATGAGTTTCATATACTAGTACATGCTAAACTTGTTATGTGTCTGCTTGTTTCTTCTTTTAGAATGCTGACAGAATATTGGGGAAAAGTTCCTTATTAAGCAATGGTAAAGGAAGTAATGCAGATAAGGTTCAGGACAGTGACACATCCTTGTTGGTCTCCAACAAAGCTGATAAAACATCTAAGGAAGACTATCTTGAAGACAGCGAGACGACCCCAAAGTCCTGTCTTGGTTTAGTGTTCGAGTTACTGGCCACTACCGCTTGCACAAGCTATTCAAACTCACTGTCTGAATCAGTTCGGTTTATTGAGTCTCAACTACAAGCTGAAAGACATCGATCAGTTGTGCTGCGACAAGAAGTGGAAGGACTGCGGAAGTCATTGGAGCATTCAGATGCATACTTTCTGGTGCAACAACAAGCGTTGGAGGATTTTAGCGCCAAACAGGACAAAGCTAATCAGCTTGCTAAGCTTATTGCCAGCATGGTGGATACCCAGGATAACATTTCTTGAGCTCTTCTAAAGTTGTTTCAGTTATGCTCTTGTTTTGCTACCACGTTTATTTGCACTGTTGGCCAATTTTGATGGCGAGTGTATGTAATGTGCTGCTTTGTTCCCTATATTTGCACTGGTGGCGAAATTTGATGCCCAGTGGATGTAATATGTGTAATAGTGGTAATAGGCTAGCATTAATTGCTTGCTTATTTATTTCCTTATTGTCTTGTTTATTTGTTTGCTTGTAGTCACTACAGTTCTTTTTCTGTGTTTTTCTAGTGGCCACAATAGCCTATGTTTGGTAACTAGGCCAAAATAATCATGGCAACACACGGACTGTTGTAACCATGGGCCTCCTGCAGGCTGTATGATCCATGGGCCTTCTTCCGGCCGTAGGATCCATTGGCCTTCTATACGGGTTGTAGGATCCATTGGCCTTCTATACGGGCCTTAGGGTCCATGGGCCTTCTACGGGTCGTAGGGTCCATGGGCCTTCTATGAGCCGTACGATCCATGGGCCTTCTACGGGCCGTAGATCCATGGGCCTCATATGGGCCATAGATCCATGGGCCTTCTACGAGGCGTAGCATCATTTCGCCAATCATGGGCCGTACTATTCATGGACCATAACGGGTCGTTAATAGACCGTATTTGATAACTCGATGAAAACAGCCCAACGGGTTTTTTTACATGAAAACGGCCCAACATATTAACGATCCGCAAATGGGCCGACTGTAACGACGGGCTGAATTTGGCCCACAAGCAGAAAATGACAGTAACGAGCCGTATGTAACCGAATGCTGCAAATGAGCCCAAGAATCAATGGGCCCTGAGAAGGCCGAAAGATAACTTGGGCTGGAAACGGCCGAATAGAATAACGGGCCGTTAATGGGTATAAAGTGATACATTGTTCATTACGGGCCAGTTTCACCACGGGCCGTTAATGGGCCAAGAGTTACAAAGGGCCTCATATGGGCCGAAAGAAGTCATGGGCCACACATGAGCCGGAAGTTAAAACGGGCTGGAATCATATTGGACGGCCCAGATGACGCTACTGGGCCTAATTCGAATAGGGCGTAACGGGCCCTGGGTTAGCGGGTTGTAAATGGGCTATATGCGAACAGGCCGTTAACAGGCTTTTCGTGGGCCGGCCCGCCACCTTTTGACCAAGTCAAACGGGCCGGCCTTTTCATAGGAATGGGCCTCTGTTGGGCCGTGCCACGTGTCGCCGTATCATAGGCGCCTTCGGTCCAATGAGCGGATGACATCTGTCCCAACGGTGAGCCGACATGTGTTCCCTCCAGCCAATGATGATTTTACACGTGGAAAATCCCCATTGGTCGGGGTTGTTAATGGGTTATCGGATCCAAAACCCGACTCGATAGCTTAACGGTGTTCCTTTATGGTGGATGCCATGTGTCAGTCACCCTTGACGAAAGCACTTCTGTGACGCGCGATTTATCGTCATGGAAGTGGACACTTCTGTGATGATAATTTTGGTAATGTCATGGAACACTTCTACGACAGCACAGGTATGACTATCTTGATTCTGTCATAAAATTGTCATGGATGTACATGCATGACAAAAAACACGACCTACTGTGACAAACACGTATCATCACGGAAGTGTATTTTTTTGTAGTGTCAGCTGAGGAAGTCGTGTAAAAAACTGGGAGTGGTACGCAGACTTTGCGGAATAGCAACCATCAGCAGTTAGGTTCCATTTGATGTCGTCTCTTTCATTTCTTAGCTAAACATTTTGTAGCATCTCCCAGAGAAATATAAATTGGTCAATGTCCTCAGTAGAGACAACTCGTTGTTGCCCCTTCATCCATCTTCCTACAGTAAGAGCCTGTTTGACAGTAAAGGTTTTCCGGCGCACTAGGCGAAACAAACTTGGGGTCATCTCTTTGGGGCATGGCCCAACAGCCATTTTCCACTCCAAAAATGGGAAATGGAACCCTAATCACCCTGGATGAAGGGGCTGTTGGGCCATTTTCCACTCCAGGGTGATTAGGGTTCAAGCAGTAAAAGGTTGCCTATCAGTCTTGTCACATGGAAGAGCAATCCCTTTCCAGGGTTTATCCCGCTTGCCATTCATTCCACAACCATCTTAGCCGCAGAGATCTTCCAAAGCTTCCAATGTCCTTTTTGCCCAGGCCACCATTTTGTTTTGGGATACACACAACTCTCCAGTTTACCAAGCATTTCCCCCCATTTCCTTCTTCATCCGCGTTCCACGAGAAGTTTATTTTCATCTCATTAAGCCTCTTCTCGGCCCAGACACTTGCAGTAAAAATTGTCAAAAAATATGTCGACATGGCAGTGATCACTGAGTTGACTAGCAGTAGTCACCCTGGCCTTGTGATTAGCTTACCTTTCCATGGATTTAACCTTGCCAAAGCTTTGTCAAGAAATGGCTGAATTTCCACTCTATGTAGCTTCCTTATGCTCAGGCCAAGGTGCTTGCATGGTAGAGCGGCAATGTTTCCTCCAAAAGCGTCCAGAACCTCCTCTAGGTTAATTCCTTCACATCTGATAGGGTAAGCAGTGCACTTGTTGATATTCACCTTCAGCCCTGACACCTCTCCAAAACAATGCATTATATCATTTATGGCCTTGATCTCATTTTTATTGGGTTGACAAAGACTGTGGCATCATCCGCATAGAAAATTACTCTAATCCTAGCCGCTTTTGTGGTGGGCGGGGTTAGAATCCCCCTTTGTGTTGACATGTCAAGCAGTCTTTGTAGAGGTTCCATTGCCAAGATAAATAGCATCGGGGATAAGGGGTCCCCCTGCCTCAAACCTTTCATGTGTTAGAAGGGCTTCCCCGGGATGCCGTTCAGAAGGACTCATGAAGTTGAAGACGCCAAAATCAGCGAGACCAAATCACACCATCTTTGTCTGAAGCCAAAGGCCTTCATTACCTTTAGTATGTATGGTCAGCCAAAGGAATCGAACACTTTTGCAAAGTCTAGCTTCAAGAAAGAGGATTTTCTTCTTATGGGCCTCTTTAATGACATTGTTTACATACATGAAGTTGTCTTGAATGCACCTCTTTTTTATGAACGCACTTTGGCTCGGGCAGACGAGATCTTTTAGATGTGGAGCCAACATGTTTGCCAAAACTTTGCAAAGGATTTTCCCATGTTGTGCATTAAACTTATAGGATCTGAAATCACTTGGCACACTAGAGTCCTGCTTTTGGGGGATCAAGACCAGGTTGGCAGTATTAACAAGATGCCAACATTTTCCCCTAAGCTGGTGCATCTGACAGAGTGCTCGCCAAAGGTCTTCTTTTATGATATCCCAACAACTTCTGTAAAAAGCACCAATGTACCGGTCTGGCCCAGGAGCCTTCTTGGCATGACATGCAAAAACAACCTCTTTTATCTCTCTAGCGAGAAGGCCTCATCAAGAGCATGTAGATCAAGGCGAGGCAACTGCAATATGTCCAAATTCAGATTCTAGTAGGTCTCTAGGGGTGCACACCAGTGATACGTCTCCAACGTATCTACTTTTCCAAACACTTTTGCCCTTGTTTTGGACTCTAACTTACATGATTTGAATGAAACTAACCCGGACTGACGTTGTTTTCAGCAGAACTGCCATGGTGTTGTTTATTGTGCAGAAAACAAAAGTTCTCGGAATGACCTGAAAATCCACGGAGATAACTTTTGGAAAATATAAAAAATACTAGCGAAAGAATCAAGGTCAGGGGCCCACACCCTGTCCACGAGGGTGGGGGCGCGCCCCCTCCCCCTGGGCGTGCCCCCTATCTCGTGGGCCCCCTGCTGCTCCACCGACCTCAACTCCAACTCTATATATTTCGTTTCGCGGAGAAAAAAATCAGAGAGAAAGTTTCATCGCGTTTTACGATACGGAGCCACCGCCAAGCCCTAATCTCTCTCGGGAGGGCTAGTCTGGAGTCCGTTCGGGGCTCCGGAGAGGGGGATTCGTCATCGTCGTCATCATCAACCACCCTCCATCACCAATTTCATGATGCTCACCGCCGTTCGTGTGTAATTCCATCGTAGGCTTGCTGGACGGTGATGGGTTGGATGAGATTTACCATGTAATCAAGTTAGTTTTGTTAGGGTTTGATCCCTAGTATCCACTATGTTCTGAGGTTGATGTTTCTATGAACTTGCTATGCTTAATGCTTGTCACTAGGGCCCGAGTGCCATGATTTCAGATCTGAACCTATTATGTTTTCATGAATATATGTGAGTTCTTGATCCTATCTTGCAAGTCTATAGTCACCTATTATGTGTTATGATCCAACAACCCCGAAGTGACAATAATCAGGATACTTCTCGGTGATGACCGTAGTTTGAGGAGTTCATGTATTCACTATGTGTTAATTCTTTGGTCTGGTACTCTATTAAAAGGAGGCCTTAATATCCCTTAGTTTCCATTAGGACCCCGCTGCCACGGAAGGGTAGGACAAAAGATGTCATGCAAGTTCTTTTCCATAAGCACGTATGACTATATTCGGAATACATGCCTACATTATATTAATGAACTGGAGCTAGTTATGTGTCATCCTATGTTATAACTATTACATGAGGAATCACATCCGACATATTTATCCATCATTGATCCAATGCCTATGAGCTTTTCACATATTTTTCTTTGCTTATTTACTTTTTTGTTGCTGCTGTTACAATCATTACAAAACTGCTATCGTTACTTTTATCACTCTTACCATTACTATCATACTACTTTGCTACTAAATACTTTGCTGCAGATACTAAGTTATCGAGGTGTGGTTGAATTGACAACTCAACTGCTAATACTTGAGAATATTCTTTGGCTCCCCTTGTGTCGAATCAATAAATTTGGGTTGAATACTCTACCCTCGAAAACTGTTGTGATCCCCTATACTTGTGGGTTATCAAGACTATTTTCTGGCGCCGTTGCCGGGGAGCATGGCTCTATTCTTTGAGTCACTTGGGATTTATATCTGCTGATCACTATGAGGAACTTGAAAGACGAAAGAACTAAGATTTTTCCCTCAAATACGAGGGGCGGTAGGGAACTGCCATCTAGCTCTGCACTAGATTCTCCTTCTGTTTTGAGTAAGCTTGCGACCTAAACCTGCTCCTGCTATGAATTCTGAAATTATTGATGATAGTGATGATGAAGGTTCTCCCCCTAAGTATGAATTGCCTGTTGTTCCTGAGGGTTATGTTATGGATGAAAAAACTGATAGAGATCTTTTTGCTTGCAATGATAGATCTGATCTTAAGAAGTTACTAGCTAAACTTAAACAGAAAACTCTGAATGCTAGAATGAAATATGACCCTGCTTTTGCTACTTCACCTATCTTTGTTACTGATAAGGATTATGAATTCTCTGTTGATCTTGAGATAATTACTTTGGTTGAATCTGATCCTTTTTATGGCAATGAATCTGAAATTGTTGTGGCACACCTTACTAAGTTAAATGATATAGCCACCCTGTTCACTAATAGTGAGAAATCTCGCTATTATTATATCCTTAAGATATTTCCATTCTCATTAAAGGGTGATGCTAAAACTTGGTTTAATTCTCTGGATCATGGTTGTGTGCGTAGTCCCCAGGACATGATTTATTACTTCTCTGCTAAATATTCCCTGCTCATAAGAAACAAGCTGTCTTGCGGGAAATATATAATTTTATGCATATCAAAGAAGAGAGTCTCCCACAAGCTTGGGGGAGGCTTCGCCGATTACTTAATGCTTTGCCTGATCATCCTCTTAAGAAAAATGAAATACTTGATATCTTTATAATGGACTAACTGATGCTTCCAAGGACCACTTGGATAGTTGTGCTGGTTGTGTTTTCAGGGAAAGAACAGTCGACCAAGCTGAATTGTTATTGAATAATATGTTGACTAATGAAAATAATTGGACTCTTCCTGAGCCAATTCCTGAGCCAATTGAGCCAACTCCTGAGCCTATTCCTAAACCAACTCTGAAGAAGAGGGGTGTTCTATTTCTCAGTCCCGAAGATATGCAAGAGGCAAAGAAATCAATGAAAGAAAAAGGTATTAAAGCTAAAGATGTTAAGAATTTACCTCCTATTGAAGAAATACATGTTCTTAATATACCGCCTGTCGAAGAAACACATTGTCTTGATAACCCGACACTGGTAGTAAAGGTAAATTCCCTCTATAGATATGATAAAGTTGAAATCCCGTCTACTAAATTTCATAGCCAATGTTTGGATGAATTTGATGACTTTATGGCTATGCAAGAAAGTTTTAACGCTTATGTTGGTAGAGAATTAAAGAGTAATGCTTTCATGATAGGACGCTTGAGTGATTATATGGATAGAGTTAAATATGAACTTAAACTCATTAGCAAATATGCTTCTATGGTTACCACTCAAGTTGAGCAAGTACTTAAAGGTCAAAGTGGTTTGCTCGATGACTTAAATAATAAACATGATTTTTGCTGTTAGAGTGGCTACTAGAACTGGTAGAATGACTCGGGAACCTTTGTATCCTAAAGGCCACCCTAAGAGAATTGAGCAAGATTCTCAGAGAAATAATTTAGATGCACCCAGTCCTTCTAAAAAGAAGAAAAAGAAAAATGATAGGACTTTGCATGCTTCTAGTGAACCTGTTGTGGACACACCTGAGAATCCCAATGATATTTCTATTTTCGATGCTGAAACACAAAATGGTGATGAACATGAACCTAGTGATAATGTTAATGATAATGTTCATGTTGATGCTCAACCTAGCAATAATAATGATGTAGAGATTAAACCTGCTATTGATCTTGATAACCCACAATCAAAGAATCAACGTTATGATAAAAGAGATTTTGTTGCTAGGAAGCACAGTAAAGAAAGAGAACCATGGGTTCAGAAACCCATGCCCTTTCCTCCTAAACCATCCAAGACAAAGGATGATGAGGATTTTGAGTGCTTTCCTGAAATGATTAGACCTATCTTCTTACGTATGCGCTTAGCTGATATGCTTGAAGTAAACCATTATGCTAAATACATGAAGGATATCATTACAAATAAAAGAAAGATACCGGAAGCTGAAATTTCCACCATGCTTGCTAATTATACTTTTAAGGATGGAATACCAAAGAAACTTGGAGATACAGGAGTACCAACTATACCATGCTCCATTAAAAGAAATTATGTTAAAACTGCTTTATGTGACCTTGGAGTCGGTGTTAGTGTTATGCCTCTCTCTTTATATCATAGACTTGAATTGAATAAGTTGACACCTACTGAAATATCTTTGCAAATGGCCGATAAATCAACTGCTATACCTATCGGTATTTGTGAGGATGTGCCTGTTGTGGTTGCAAATGTCACTATCTTAACGAACTTTGTTATTCTTGATATTCCCGAGGACGATAGTATGTCGATTATCCTTGGTAGACCCTTTTTGAATACTGCAGGGGCTGTTATTGATTGCAACAAAGGCAACGTCACTTTTCATGTTAATGGTAATGAGCATACGGTACACTTTCCGAGGAAACAACCTCAAGTTCATAGCATCAATTCTATTGGAAAAATTGCAACTATCATTATTGGAGGTTTTTAATTTCCTCTTCCTACAAGAAAAAATATGATATTCTTATTGTTGGGGATGTTCATATCCCTGTTGAGGTAACCTAGTGTTATTCGAAATTTCTTCGGTTTCATGTTATTCGGAATGAGTTTGTTAACAAGACTTGATCAACCTTGTTAGTGGATTCCTTATGATGATCATGAGATGGATGAAACTAGAAGGCACAACCTTCTGTACTCTCTTTTTACTTTCTGTTATTTAGAATAAATAAAGCAAAAATAGTATTATCTGTCTGTTTTCTGAACTATCAATGCAATAAAAAATATCCCGAAAATAAAAGTGCTCCAAATGCCCTGCAAATTTAGTATGATTTTTATGGAATATTTGAGGATTTTAGGCACTGAGAAGACAGCAGGGGGCAAGCACCTGGCCACGAGGGTCCAGGGCGTGCCCACTCTCCCCAGGCACGCCCCCTGCCTCGTGGGCCCATGGTGGCCCCCTCCACTTATTCCTGCACCCACACTCTCCATCTTCCTCCCAAAAAAGTCCCCATCCAGCTCAAGCACGAGTTCTAGCTCATTTTGCTGCGATTTTCGATCTCCTTGCTCAAAGCTCCATTCATAAAACTGCTTTGGGAGATTGTTGCTTGGTATGTGACTCCATTGGTACAATTAGTTTTTGTTCTAGTGCTTTATTCATTGAAAATTTTTGCTACCTAGGTGACCCTGTTCTTGAGCTTGCATGTCAAATTTATGAGGTCCCAAGTAATTTTAATGCATGATATAGGCTCTAGGCACTTGTGGGAGTAGTTGCTATCAATCTTGTTTAGTTTGATTCACTTTTATTTTGAAGTTACTAAAAATTTCAGAAATTTTTTAGAGGAAGAAATATGTCCAGGAAAATGTACCAAGGTGGTTCCTCAACAAAGAGAGGACCCAGGCGTGCTATGCGTGAGCAAGATGATGAACCACCAAGGGAAGCTGAGGTGCGGTCTTGTGAATGGCCATCGGAAGAGTTTATGGTCAATGTAGGCATCAAGGATGAATTTGACGCATATGTGTGTAATGCCGATCTTGAGGACTTCATGCAAGATAAGTGTCCTCAATACTACCAATTGACTGATTCATTCGTGAGAAGATTTAAATTTACATCTTCGCGTAATTCTCAGAATGTCATGTTTGATATTTATGATCAATCTTATACCATGGACCTAGAAGATTTTACAACTGCTTGCAAACTCCCACAATGAGGCAATGTTAATGAACCCCACAAATCTGAATATAAAGACTTTCTTGCTAGTATCACCGTGGGAGAATCTAGGGATATAGCACAGGCTACCATAGGGAGCATTCATTTTCCTGCTATGCATTATTTTGCTCTCTTCATTGGTAGATGCATTAATGGTAAGGATGAAGCATGTCACATGTGTGTCCCTGATCTTTGTGTTCTTAAGAGTGCTATATTAGGTAATAAAGATTACAACTTGGGAGCGATTGGTGCACGTAGGTTGCATAATAATGGTTTAGTTGGAGATTTATTTGGAGGGATTTATGCGACCCGTGTTGCTAATTATCTTGGTATACCCCCACGTGAGGGTGATATGGAGTTGCCTCCCGCTTATTTAGATTATGACGCGATGGTCAGACAACGTTTTCTTTTGAGGAATGAACAATTCCTCCATTGTCGACTAATCTTTGACAGACGTCACGCTATCCATGTTACTCTCCCTGCTCCTTCCCTTTTTGATTACAAGGCAAAAAGAAGATATGTCGTAACCAGGGAGGAGGCAACCGAACAGGAGAGGGGAGCGGAGGCAGCTCGCCAACATGCCGCAGCTCAGGAGGCATTGGCTGCTACATCTCAGTACGACCCCAATTATTTCGGATATCAGCCAGGCTATCTTTGGCATTAGACCAACTTAGGCCAAAAGTCTAAGCTTGGGGGAGTACATATTTCTCACCGACTTTACATTCATCTTCACACATTATTCTAGTTGTCGGTGCTCATACACTTTCATTGTATTATCCATGCTAGTTTAATTTATTTATTTTTCTAGTTTTCTTCTTGTGAGTTTGATAAACTTCAAGAAAAACCAAAAAAATAGTTAGTTTAATTTCCATGCTTGTAGTAGTAATTAAAATGAAAACCAAAAAGATTTCGCGTTCTTCTGTTTACTTGTTGGGAGCTTTCCCGTGTAAATAGTTTTATTTCTTTTCTTTCCTTTGGGGTTCAAGAGTAGAAGACCATAATGAAAACTTTTAGTGGCTCTCATATGCATGATTGTTGATTTAATTTAGAGCCCATATTACCTTATATTCTCCCTTGAATTGAATGCTTGCAGATTCTAGCTTAGTCCAATGCACGTGCACTATTATTATTATACACACCATTCGGTCATGCAAGTGAAAGGCAATAATGACGATATATGATGGACTGATTGAGATTAGAGAAGCTGGTATGAACTCGACCTCTCTTGTTTTTGTAAATATGATGAGTTCATCGTTCCTGATTCAGCCTATTATGAATAAACATGTTTGCAATGACAATTAGAGATTACAGTTGCTTATGTCATGCTTAATTAGCTAGGAGCTTATAATGGTTTACCTTGCATGCCAACATGCTATTAAAATGGTTGTGATGTGGTATGATAGGGTGGTATCCTCCTTTTAATGATTCGAGTGACTTGACTTGGCACATGTTCACGCATGTAGTTGAAACAAATCAACATAGCCTTCATGATATTTATGTTCATGGTGGATTATATCCTACTCATTCTTACACTCAGTGTTGATTAATTTTAATGCATGTTCATGACTGTTGTCGCTCTCTCAGTTGGTCGCTTCCCAGTCTTTTGCTAGCCTTCACCTGTACTAAGCGGGAATACTGCTTGTGCATCCAAATTCCATAAACCCCAAAGTTATTCCATATGAGTCCACCATACCTTCCTATATGCGGTATTTACCTGCCGTTCCAAGTAAATTTGTATGTGGCAAACTCCAAACCTTCAAATGAAATTCTGTCTTGTATGCCTGAGCAGCTCATGTTTCAACTAGGGTTGTCTGTATCTTCCATGGTAGGTGGGTTATTCTCAAGAGGAGTGGACTCCGCTCCTCATTCACGAGAAAATGGCTGGTAACCGGGATGCCCAGTCCCATGATCAAAAAGATCAAAGCAAATCGAAATAATTAAATAAAACTCCCCCAGGGTTGTTGCTAGTTGGAGGCACTTGTTGTTTCGAGCAAGCCATGGATTGATGCTTGTTGGTGGTGGGGGAATATAAACTTTTACCATTCTGTTTGGGAACCGCCTATAATGTATGTAGCATGAAAGATATCGAGATCTCATAGTTGTTGCATTGACAGTGAGAGTATACCGCTCAAAATGTTATTCATCTCTATTTTAAAATCGAGCTCTGGCACCTCTACAAATCCCTGATTCCCTCTGCGAAGGGCCTATCTATTTACTTTTATGTTGAGTCATCACCCTCTTATTAAAAAGCACCCGCTGGAGAGCATATTGTCATTTGCATGCATTACTATTAGTTTATATTGGGTATGACTTGATTGGATCTCTTTTACCATGAATTACAATGTTTAGTCAGTCCTTGATCTTTAAAGGTGTTCTGCATTTATGTTTTGCGGTCTCAGAAAGGGCTAGCGATATACCATCTTGTTATATCATATTATGATTGTTTTGAGAAAGTGTTGTCATCCGAGATTTATTATTATTGCTCGCTAGTTGATTATGCCATTGATATGAGTAAATATGAGACCTAAGTGTTATTGTGAATATGGTTAGTTCATAATCTTTACTGAAAACTTGAATGCTGGCTTTACATATTTACAACAACAAGAGCAAATAGAGTTTGTAAAAGTTTTTCTTTATCACTTTCAGTTTATCAACTGAATTGCTTGAGGACAAGCAAAGGTTTAAGCTTGGGGAGTTGATACGTCTCCAACGTATCTACTTTTCCAAACACT
Source organism: Triticum dicoccoides (assembly GCF_002162155.2). Lineage (NCBI taxonomy): Eukaryota > Viridiplantae > Streptophyta > Magnoliopsida > Poales > Poaceae > Triticum > Triticum dicoccoides. The sequence goes on along the minus strand of NC_041393.1, from coordinate 471,943,104 downwards.
TTTGCCCTTGTTTTGGACTCTAACTTGCATGATTTGAATGAAACTAACACGGACTGACGTTGTTTTCAGCAGAACTACCATGGTGTTGTTTATTGTGCAGAAAACAAAAGTTCTCAGAATGACCTGAAAATCCACGGAGATAACTTTTGGAAAATATAAAAATACTGGCAAAAGAATCAAGGCCAGGGGGACCACACCCTGTCCATGAGGGTGGGGGCGCGCCCCCTCCCCCTAGGCGCGCCCCCTGTCTCGTGGGCCCCCTGCTGCTTCTCCGACCTCAACTCCAACTCTATATATTTTGTTTCGCGGAGAAAAAGTCAGAGAGAAAGTTTCATCGCGTTTTACAATACGGAGCCGCCGCCAAGCCCTAATCTCTCTCGGGAGGGCTGATCTGGAGTCCGTTCGGGGCTCTGGAGAGGGGGATTCGTCGCCGTCGTCATCATTAACCATCCTCCATCACCAATTTCATGATGCTCACCGCCGTGCGTGAGTAATTCCATCGTAGGCTTGCTAGACGGTGATGGGTTGGATGAGATTTACCATGTAATCAAGTTAGTTTTGTTAGGGTTTGATCCCTAGTATCCACTATGTTCTGAGATTGATGTTGCTATGACTTTGCTATGCTTAATGCTTGTCACTAGGGCCTGAGTGCCATGATTTCAGATTTGAACCTATTATGTTTTCATGAATATATGTGAGTTCTTGATCCTATCTCGCAAGTCTATAGTCACCTATTATGTGTTATGATCCGACAACCCCGAAGTGACAATAATCGGGATACTTCTCGGTGATGACCGTAGTTTGAGGAGTTCATGTATTAACTATGTGTTAATGCTTTGGTCCGGTACTCTATTAAAAGGAGGCCTTAATATCCCTTAGTTTCCATTAGGACCCCGCTGCCACGGGAGGGTAGGACAAAAGATGTCATGCAAGTTCTTTTCCATAAGCACGTATGACTATATTCGAAATACATGCCTACATTACATTGATGAACTGGAGCTAGTTCTGTGTCACCCTATGTTATAACTATTACATGAGGAATCGCATCCGACATAATTATCCATCGATGATCCAATGCCTACAAGCTTTTCACATATTGTGCTTTGCTTATTTACTTTTATGTTGCTGTTACAATCATTACAAAACTGCTATCATTACTTTTATCACTGTTACCATTACTATCATACTACTTTGCTACTAAATACTTTGTTGTAGATACTAAGTTATCCAGGTGTGGTTGAATTGACAACTCAACTACTAATACTTGAGAATATTCTTTGGCTCCCCTTGTGTCGAATCAATAAATTTGGGTTGAATACTCTACCCTCGAAAACTGTTGCGATCCCTTATACTTGTGGGTTATCAACTAGTAAGGTGAAATGATCAAACAAAACTAGCTACTTTTGCTCATGGTTTGTTGTATCTCCAACATGTCCGAATAAGGAGGCTATGTGGTTTTTCCGACGTCTCTCGTTGGCTCACAGGTGGAACAACTTTGTGTTTGCATATCCATCTCTCATGCCTGGCAATTTGGACCTCTGCCTCCACATCATTCTATCAATTGCAGCAAAACCCAGTAGTTTAGCTTTGAGAAGCTTCCTTAAAGTTCGCTCTCCATCAGTCAAGTTCCTTTCCTCTTGGGCCAGATCCAGGTTGAAAATCACATCATTTGCAATAGCTTCTTGGACCCTTCTCTCTGCCACTCTTTCCTTGTTCCATTTTCTCAAGGCTTGTGCAGTCCAAGAGAGCTTGGTGTGTATTCGTCGAATCGTGTCGGTTGTGGTAACTAGCTTGTTCCAAGTGTTGGCAACAACCTCTCAAAAACCCTCCATCTTTATCCAAAATATCTCGAAATGGAAGCCTCTGAATGGTTTGAGGTCCATTTTTGTTAACAGCATGGGGCAATGGTCGGACACACTCGTGGAAGTTGGGTTCACCTGATAGCTTGGGAAAAAGGTTTGCCACTCTTTTGTCATCATGATACGGTCAATTCTTGTGAGGGTATTGTTTGCTCTCTCTCTGGCCCACGTGAATCTTCTTCTCGTTAGACAGAATTCCCTAAGATCCAGGTCATCCAAAGCGCGTCTAAATTGCCCCAACATTCACAAATTCAGATTGTTATTGCTTTTGTCAGCAGCACTCTTTATCAAGTTAAAATCTCCACAGATTAACCATGCATATTGCACATGAGTTTTGATGTCTCTCAGATCCTGGAGGAATAGGATCTTCTCATGATCATCTTGAGGTCCATAGACGCATGTTACTAACTAGGAGGTGTTATCCGACTTGTCCCTAACATTTTCCATCACCGAATAACACCTAGAGGCTGAGGCAATTGACACACCAACCTAAACACATCAGATCTGAATAATCAGATCTACGAGGACTGAAAACTCTCTAACCTCATGGCACCGCCAAAACAATGAGAGTAAATTTATTCTCACAAAATATGGTGATCACTAGAGGATGACAAAGAACATAACACTCCTTGAGATGTGAGGTCCCCCACCTCTCAGTGACAAGATGGCAGCCGGAGGCGAGGGGACCAAAAAATTCCTTGCGGCGGCGACGGCAGCATGCGCTTGGCCATATGTTGTTAGTACTTAACTGGGCCAATTAGGGTGTTTCCTAGCGTTTTGGGCTTATCATAGCAACCGACAACAACAGCCCCGGGTCCATTTACTAATTTCAATTGTTGGGCCATAATTAGCCACACGCTCCTGGATGCATAAATGGAAACCTGAAAAGTCTCAAGAAAAAAATGAAAACTTGAAGGAAATGGATCGATTGCTCATCAAACGCTCATCACATTCTCGATCATGGTTGTTGCTACTTCTTGAGCTTGTGTTGGTTTTTCCCGTGAAGCAGAAAGGGTGATGCAGCAAAGTAGGATAAGTATTTCCCTCAATTTGAGAACCAAGATATCAATCCAGTAGGAGACAACGCACAAATCACCGAATACCTGCACAGACAATCAAACAACTTGCACCCAATGCGATAAAGGGGTTGTCAATCCCTTCACAGTTACTTGCAAAAGAGAGATCTGATAGAGATAGATAAACGATAAAGTAAATATTTTTGGTATTTTTGGTTTATAGATCAGAAAGTAAAAGATTGCAGAAATAGTAGATTGGAAACAAATATTGTAGATCGGAAACTTATATGATGGAAAATAGACCCGGGGGCCATAGGTTTCACTAGAGGCTTCTCTCAAGATAGCAAATAATACGGTGGGTGAACAAATTACTGCCGAGCAATTGATAGAAAAGCGCAAAGTTATGACGATATCTAAGGCAATGATCATGAATATAGGCATCACGTCCGTGTTAAGTAGACCGAAATGATTTTGCATCTACTACTATTACTCCACACATCGATCGACTCCTACCTGCATCTAGAGTATTAAGTTCATGAAGAACAGAGCAACACATTAAGTGAGATGACATGATTTAGAGGAATTAACTCAAGCAATATGATGAAAACCCCATCTTTTCATCCTCGATGGCAACAATACAATACGTGCCTTGCTGCCCCTACTGTCACTGGAAAAGGACACCGCAAGATTGAACCCAAACCTAAGAACTTCTCCCATTGCAAGAAAAACCAATCTAGTTGGCCAAACCAAACCGATAGTTCGAAGAGAATTACAAAGATATCAAATCATGCATAAAAGAACTTAGAGAAGATTCAAATAATATTCATAGATAAGTTGATCATAAATCCACAATCCATTGGATCTTGGCAAACACACGCAAAAAAGTATTACATCGAATAGATCTCCAAGAACATCAAGGAGAACATGGTATTGAGAATCAAAGACAGAGAAGAAGCCATCTAGCTACTTGTTATGGACCCATAGGTCTGTGTTAAAGTACCCACGCTTCATCGGAAGGGCAATAGAGTTGATGTAGAAGCCCTCCGTGATCGAATCCCCCTCCGACAGGGTGCCGAAAAAGGTCCCTAGATGGGATCTCACGGGGGAAAGAAGGTTGCGGCGGTGGAAAAGTCTTTTCGTGGATGCCTCTGGTGGTTTGGGGATATTTGGGAATATATAGGCGAAAGAATTAGGTCAGGAGGGTCACGGGGAGCCCACAAGGGTGGGTGCACGCCCTACCCCCCTGGGCCCGCCCTCCGTCCTTGTGGCCACCTCGTGGCTCCTCCGACTTCATCTCCAAATCTCCTGGTTGTCTTTTAGTCCAAGAAAAATCATCGTGAAGGTTTCATTCCGTTTGGACTCCGTTTGGTATTCCTTTTCTGTAGAACTCAAAAACAAGGAAAAACAGGAACTAGCACTAGGCTCTAGGTTAATAGGTTAGTCCCAAAGATAATATAAAATAGCATATTAATTCATATAAACATCCAAAATAGATAATATAATAGCATGGAATGATAAAAAATTATAGATACGTTGGAGACGTATCAAGCATCCCCAAGCTTAATTCCTGCTCGTCCTCGGGTAGGTAAATAATAGAAACAGAATTTTCGATGTGGAATGATACCTAACATATTTATCCGTGTAATTTTCTTTATTGTGGCATGAATGTTCAGATCCATAAGATTCAAAGCAAAAGTTTAATATTGACATAAAAACAATAATACTTCAAGCATACTAACAAGGCAATTATGTCTTCTCAAAATATAATGGCCAAAGAAAGCTTATCCCTACAAAATCATATAGTCTGGCTATGCTCCATCTTCATCACACAAAATATTAAAATTATGCACAACCCCGATGACAAGCCAAGCAATTGTTTCATACTTTTGATGTTCTCAAACTTTTTCAACTTTCACGCAATACATGAGCGTGAGCCATGGACATAGCACTATACGTGGAATAGAATATGATGGTTGTGGAGAAGACAAAAAGAGGGAGATAGTCTCACATCAACTAGGCGTATCAACGGGCTATGGAGATTCCCATCAATAGATATCAATGTGAGTGAGTAGGGATTGCCATGCAACGGATGCACTAGAGCTATAAGTTTATGAAAGCTCTAAAGAAAACTGAGTGGGTGTGCATCCAACTCGCTTGCTCACGAAGACCTAGGGCAATTTGAGGAAGCCCATCATTGTAATATACAAGCCAAGTTCTATAATGAAAAATTCCCACTAGTATATGAAAGTGACAATATAGGAGACTCTCTATCAGGAAGATTATGGTGCTACTTTGAAGCAAAAGTGTGGTAAAAGGATAGTAACATTGTCCCTTCTCTCTTTTCTCTAATTTTTTTATTTGGGCATTTCTCATTTTTTTGGCCTCCTTTCCTCCTTTTTTTATTTTTCATCCGGAGTCTCATCCCGACTTGTGGGGGAATCATAGTCTCCATCATCCTTTCCTCACAAGGGACAATGTTATAATAATGAAGATCATCACACTTTTATTTACTTACAACTCAAGAATTACAACTCGATACTTAGAACAAAATATGATTCTATATGAATGCCTCCGGCGGTGTACCGGGATGTGCAATGAATCAAGAGTGACATGTATGAAAGAATTATGAAGGGTGGCTTTGCCAAAAATACGATGTCAACTACAAGATCATGCAAAGCAATATGTAAATGATGATGCGTGTCATAATAAACGGGATGGTGGAAAGTTGCGTGGCAATATATCTCGGAATGGCTATGGAAATGCCATAATAGTTAGGTATGGTGACTATTTTGAAGAGGGTATATGGTGGGTGTATGGTACCGGTGAAAGTTGCGCGGTACTAGAGAGGCTAGCAATGGTGGAAGGGTGAGAGTGCATATAATCCATGGACTCAACATTTCATAAAGAACTCACATACTTATTGCAAAAGTCTATTAGTTATCGAAACAAAGTACTACGCGCATGCTCCTAGGGGGATAGATTGGTAGGAAAAGATCATCGCTCGTCCCCGACCTCCACTCATAAGGAAGACAATCAATAAATAAATCATGCTCCGACTTCATCACATAACGGTTCACCATACGTTCATGCTATGGAAATCACAAACTTTAACACAAGTATTTCTCAAATTAATAATTACTCACTATCATGACTCTAATATCACCATCTTCATATCTCAAAACAATCATAAGGAAACAAACTTCTCATAGTATTGAATGCACTTTATATGAAAGTTTTTATTATATCCCTCTTGGATGCCTATCATATTAGGACTAAATCTATAACCAAAGAAAATTACCATGCTGTTTAAAGACTCTCAAAATAAATAAGTGAAGCATGAGAGTTCATAAATTTTAATAAAATAAAACCACCGCCGTGCTCTAAAAAGATATAAGTGAAGCACTAGAGCAAAATTGCCTAGCTCAAAAGATATAAGTGAAGCACATAGAGTATTCTAATAAATCACGATTCTTGCGTGTCCCTCTCAAAAGGTGTGTACAGAAAGGATGATTGTGGCAAACTAAAAAGCAAAGACTCAAATCATACAAGACGCTCCAAGCAAAACACATATCATGTGGTGAATAAAAATATAGCCTCAAATAAAGTTACCGATAGACAAAGACGAAAGAGGGGATGCCTTCCGGGGCATCCCCAAGCATAGGCTCTTGGTGTGCCTTGAATATTACCTTGGGGTGCCTTGGGCATCCCCAAGCTTAGGCTCTTGCCACTCCTTATTCCATAGTCCATCAAATCCTTACCCAAAACTTGAAAACTTCACAACACAAAACTCAACAGAAAATCTCATAAGCTCCGTTAGTATAAGAAAATAAATCACCAGTTTTGGTACTGTTGTGAACTCATTATTTATTTATATTGGTGTAATATATACTCTATTCCAACTTTTTGATGGTTCATACCCCCCGACACTACCCATAGATTCATCAAAATAAGCAAACAACACAAAGAAAACAGAATCTGTCAAAAACAGTATAGTCTGTAGCAATCAGAGAACTTCAAATACTTCTGTAACTCCAAAAATTCTGAAAAATTAGGACAACTTGGGCAATTTTTATATAAATCTTGTGTAAAAATTCAGATCAAAAGCACGCTTGTGTGAATTATGGAAATTACTTTGATGGGCATAAAAGTTTCTGTTTTTCAGCAAGATCAAATCAACTATCACCATAAGCTATCCCAAAGGTCTTACTTGACACAAATACTAAATTAAACACAAAAAAACATCTAACCAGAGGCTATATGAATTATTTATTGCAAAATAGCAAGGAAAAATATTGGGTTGTCTCCCAACAAGCGCTATTCTTTAAAACAGTTTAGCTAGGCATTGATAATTTCAATGATGCTCACATAAAAGAGAAGATCTAAGTCAAACATACTTTCTATGCATAGGCATTTTATAATCAAACAAATTATCAATAAAAGCAAAAACTAGCATATGCAAGGAAGAAGATTAAAACATAGACAATCTCAACATGAAGAGAGGTAATTTAGTAACATGAAAATTTCTACAACATATTTTCCTCTCTCATAATAATTGCGTGTGAGATTATTTTCAAATTCAACAATATAGCTATCACATAACATATTCTCAACACGATCCACATGCATTCGAAGTTGACACTCTTCCAAAATATTGGGATTAACATTAACTAAAGTCATGACCTCTCCAAACCCACTTTTATAAAAAAAAATCATAAGACTGAACATTCTCCAAATATGCGAGATCTAAAGTTGACACTCTTCCAAACCCACTTTCAATATTATTGCAAACATTATTATCAATCTCATATTCATCATGGGGCTTAAATAAATTTTCAAGATCATAAGAAGAATCACCCCAATCATGATCATTGCAATAAGTAGTGGACATAGCAAAACTAGCATCCCCAAGCTTAGGTTTTGCATATTTTTAGCATAATTGACATTAGTAGAATTTATAATAACATCATTGCAATCATGCTTTTTATTCAAGGCACTATCGTGAATCACTTTATATTTTTCTTCTTTCAACACTTCATCACAATTTTCAGATTCACGAATTTCAAGCAAAACCTCATAGAGATAATCTAGTGAACTAAATTCACTAGCAATTGGTTCATCATAATTGGATATTTTAATAATATTAGCAAGTGGATGAGGATCCATAAACCTCTTGGTTCTTGATTTTCAATAAACACACAATTATACCAAGCGAACGAGCAAACAAACCAAGTAAGACATAAAGGCAAACGAAAAGACGAATGGAAGAAGGGCGAATAAAAAGGAAAATATTTTCAAAAATCATTTTAGAAGTGGGGGAGAGGAAAACGAGTGGCGAATGGCGAATAATGTAATGCAAGAGGTGAAAGTTTATGATGGGTACTTGGTATGTCTTGAATTGGCGTAGATCTCCCCGGCAACGGTGCCAGAAATTCTTCCTGCTACTTCTTGAGCTTGCATTGGTTTTTCCCTTGAAGAGAAAAGGGTGATACAGCAAAGTAGAGATAAGTATTTCCCTCAGTTTGAGAACCAAGGTATCAATTGAGTAGGAGACAACGCACAAATCACTCAATACCTGCACAAACAATAAAACAACTTGCACCCAATGTGATAAAGGGATTGTCAATTCATTCACGGTTACTTGCAAAAGTGAGATCTGATAGAGATAGATAAACGATAAAGTAAATATTTTTGGTATTTTTGGTCTATAGATCGGAAAGTAAAAGATTGAAGAAATGGTAGATCGGAAACTTATATGATGGAAAATAGACCCGGGGGCCATAGGTTTCACTAGAGGCTTCTCTCAAGGTAGCAAATATGATGGTGGGTGAACAAATTACTGCCGAGCAATTGATATAAAAGTGCAAAGTTATGACGATATCTAAGGCAATGATCATGAATATAGGCATCACGTCTGTGTCAAGTAGACCGAAATGATTCTACATCTACTACTATTAATCCACACATTGACTGACTCCTGCCTGCATCTAGAGTATTAAGTTCATGAAGAACAGGGTAACGCATTAAGTAAGATGACATGATGTAGAGGAATTAACTCAAGCAATATGATAAAACCCCATCTTTTTATCCTTGATGGCAACAATACAATACGTGCCTTGCTGCCCCTACTATCACTGGGAAAGTACACCGCAAGATTGAACCCAAAGCTAAACACTTCTCCCATTGCAAGAAAAACCAATCTAGTTGGCCAAACCAAACCGATAGTTCGAAGAGAATTACAAAGATATCAAATCATGCATAAAAGAATTAAGAGAAGATTCAAATAATATTCATAGATAAGCTGATCATAAATCCACAATTCATTGGATCTTGGCAAACACACCGCAAAAAAGTATTACATCGAATAGATCTCCAAGAACATCGAGGAGAACATGGTATTGAGAATCAAAGACAGAGAAGAAGCCATCTAGCTACTAGCTATGGACCCGTGGGTCTGTGGTAAACTACTCACACTTCATTGAAAGGGCAATAGAGTTGATGTAGAAGCCCTCCGTGATCGAATCCCCCTCCGGCAGGGTGCCGGAAAAGGTCCCAAGATGGGACCTGACGGGTACAGAAGGTTGCAGTGGTGGAAAAGTGTTTTCATGGATGCCTCTGGTGGTTTGGGGATATTATGGAATATATAGGTGAAAGAATTAGGTCAGGAGGGTCACGGGGGGCCCACAAGGGTGGGGGGCGCCCTCCGTCCTTGTGGCCGCCTCGTGGCTCCTCCAACTTCATCTCCAAGTGTCCTGGTTGTCTTCTGGTCCAAGAAAAATCATCGCGAAGGTTTCGTTTCGTTTGGACTCCGTTTGGTATTCCTTTTCTTCGAAACTCAAAAACAAGGAAAAAACAGGAACTCGCACTGGGCTCTAGGTTAATAGGTTAGTCCCAAAAATAATATAAAATAGCATATTAATGCATATAAAACATCTGAAACAGATAATATAATAGCATGGAACAATAAAAAATTATAGATACGTGGGAGACATATCAGTTATCTATACAAGACGATGACGTGTTGCACGCCTCCGTGCCCTAGCTAGAAGACGGAGCTCCGATGAGCGGCAGCGGCATAGGAGATGGAGATTGTATGGTCCGAAACTCCGAATCACAAGGCTGCGAGTAGCATCAGACCAGCGAGGGTGGCGCCTCTTGTGGTGCGTCTGTGGGTAGCAGGCAGGGCGGCGCCGCTAGCCTATACGGCGACGGCCAATGGTCCAGGACGGCGATGGGCTTCCCTGCGTGCATGGGTGGTGGCAGCACTCCATGGATGACGCGGTGGACGGCTCTGCCTGGAGATGGGTCGTGGCGGCCGCGGATCTAGCGTCCCGTCCAGATCCGCCGCGGCGTGGTACTGGCCAGCTAGCGGCGCTTGGCATACGTCTTCATGGCGAGGCTCCACACGGTTCTAGCCAGCCGCGAGATCAGGATGACGTGGTTTCCGGTGAAAATCGCACCTGACTGCGGTCTTGGCGGACGATGGCGGCGCCTCTGACGTTGTTTCCTTCTCGAGGCATCATCATTGCAGGTCATGTCAACTCGATCGGGATGTTCCGAGGGAAACCCTAGATCCGGATTTACCGGATCGGACGATGACGGCGACTTCGGTGTCGTTCTCCCTCCTGGGGGCATCGTTTTGGAGCAAGTGCAGGCTCGAGGGGACGCAAGGAGGAGTGGTGTTACATCTACCGCCAGGCCAATGGCAGGTCTCGGCGGCATGGTGCTGCAGAGTTTTGGCGACGGGCGCGTGTGGATGGATACATGCAGGATGGTGGCATTGTCTGGCGCCATGGTGGCGTCGACGACAGGCCAGGCAAGGTCGATGCGTCAGTTCCTGCTTTGGAGATGGACCGGTGGAAGATGGATGCGGCAGCCTCTGAGAGTGCGTCGGTCCGGTGTGTGACCCGGTCCTGGTATGTGGCTGGACCGGGGCATCCGGCTTTAGATGTTAGGCTTTGGTGTGATGTCTGTTTGGTATTTGGTTCGGACATTCGGCACCCCTTCATCAATGGGATAGGAGTAGCAACAAGTGTTATCTAGATGGTGGCTTCAGGCTTACTGATATATTACTTTATATGATCTTTCTGTATAATTAATAAAATGGCTGCATGCATCGTCCAGATGCAGAGGCCGCGGGTATATCCTCCTTTTCAAAAAAAATCAGACCAGCGGGGGCGAGAGCTATGGGTAGCGTGTGACAACTACATGAGCTATTCTCCGCAATTTACAGAGAAATTCTGCAGTTAAATGTTGATCGTGCCATTTCTAGTTGGACTTGTCCAAATTTTAGATTTGTGAAGTTTTTCTTAATATTAGTGTATAAAATAGTTCTGCTTAACTACACATAAATATGTGATACTTGTGATTCTTAGTAGCTCTAAGTGAAGCATTTTAACTTGTGGTGTTTGCTAGCTCCGCCACTGGGAAAAGGAGGAGGTCGATTGAATAGAAATGCATGCACGTAAGGTTGGCACAAACGACTGGTGTGAGCTGTGGATGCTTGCAGGGAACAGCAAGGACCATTAGTTCTCTGTCTCGCTAACAGCTGGGAATGAGATGGCTTCGTTCCTTTGAGGCTTTGAGCACGCACGCACGGCTGGCTATCTACGGTCTGTGCTGTACATATTAGCTCCTGCCTCCATTGGCAATTTGGCCTCACGACGCTCACAACTGTTCTTTCACGTGCATAAAGACGGCTTGTAATCTGGTGAGCTCCTACAACTATATACAGATCGACCCGTTGAACAAGGGCCAGATCCGGATACAGTGATCAATGGATCAGTTTCGCATACCACGATCTCGTCCGGAAATACTCGTGGAAGAAATGAAGAAAAATAGATATACCTAGAACTAAAATATGTTCAGAATATTTTTCCAACAAATATTTCTGAACGAATGGAGTACGTACTGCCTAGGGTAAAAAAACAAAAACAAAAGACATGCATAAGCGAAACCTTGTTGGTGCGGGCGGAAAGAACCATGCAGCCGAGCCATGCGTGGGCCGATCGACGTCCCCTGCAACACTAGCTAGTGCTGGATCGTCGGGGAATATGCCTTTCTTGTGATAGCTACGTACCTCTCTCTTGTTCTTCTCTCTGCCCGTCGGACGCACGCAGTCGTTGGGAGGATCGAAAGCTACCTCCAAGTGGGCAATGCAATGCAATGCAACGCATGCATGCCGTAGCGTTAATTGTTGGCTTGCAAGCGACGGCACGCAGATGCGTATCGCATCATATTTGCTGTCGCCGGGCTAGCTAGCTAGCTATCGCTGTGTTATACCTAGATTAGTAGATGGATCAATTGGTTGGCTTAATTAGCCCACTCGTGTGAGGGAGTGCGCCGCGCACGCGGTTGCTGGTCGCGGGACCGTGTGAGCCACATATGTTCGTTGGTTGGCTGATGAAATGTTGGGTGGTGGAACTGTGATCGATCGGTCATCAGTGTTTGCTGGCTGAATTCAAACGAGGTCCCCGGCCTCCTGTTGTGCTAAGCGTTCGGCACGTTTCGCCCAACCAGCTTGGATGATTGAATAGCCTGATGTTCTTAGAGCATTAATTGAGCGGTACACGAGTAGTGTATGAGAACAGGACAAGTCAAACTAGTACGTAGAACATTAAGGCGCAACAACACGGAATGCATCGAAATTATTTGGTTCTAGAACTGGAAAAAACTTGAGTCGAAAAGGAGACATGAGCGTGCCCTTTTCTCTCCAAATTGTGTTGGATTGCACCATCAATTGCACAATAACAAGGAATCGTGTCCTACCTATGTTCGGTTTGATGTTCAATTGTCATACTTATGCTGGACTATAGAATTAATTATTGTGCAGTACATAGTCCGACTTTTCTACTTCACTCCGAGCAAGGAATTTTCAAATTCCAGTTAAATTTATTTTTATTTTGCGATGAATGTTCTTCTCCATATATTTTTTTGAGGGTAAAATGTTCTTCTCCATATTAGCTATGTTAGATTTGCCGGTCCTACAAGGTCTAAAATGAGTGCAGCATGTGCCAATGGTTTTCATTTACCACAAAAGGAAGGAGTGAAAAATGAAGGTTCGAAGTAGACGGAAGCCATGGGACAAGACAGCAACAAGAGAATAAAATGTTGGGTGAGCATGTAAGTAAAAACTGTCTGCAAGGATGATATTAAACAAGACTCCTGATATCTGAGAGCCCAAGGGCCAAACCAGGAAGGTTCGTCACGTCCCTCGTCAAAGAAGCCACGACTGAAGTGCTTGGGTAGGTTTTTCTGTCCCTCTCTTTCCCTATGCTCTACACGTGTAGATAGCATTCGTTGAAGAAATGTTTCGATCATGTGGGTGCTACACCATCTAAAACTAGAAATATTTAGGGATCTTGAGGCTAAGAAATAGGCTTGCCGCCGCCACATAGCAGCGCGCAGCCCGCTGCACCCGGACGAGCGGAAGTGTGCCCCGGATCTGAGCCTCCGGGGCGGTGGCTCGCTCCCGGCGGTGGATGGTCGCGGCATTGCGGTACCTCGGATCAGCGGCGACATGGAGGGTTTTGGTGGACTGGCTGGCTGCGGGTGTGGTTGGCCCTCCGGTCAGATCTAATCTGGTCAGAGTGGCTTGCTCTCTCCGCGGCGGTGGAGATTGGTGGTGGTCCATGCGCACGATGCGGGATGGAGGTTCGTCGAGCGGATCCGGGTGAAAACCTCGTTCTCGGCTTGTTGCCAAGACCGACGATGGCGGCACTCTTTTGTGTCGTTATCTTCTTGAAGGCATCGCCGTGGAGAAGCTCCAGGCCTCTGTCCGCTACCTTCGGGGGAAACTCTAGATCGGTAGATCGGATGACGGCGGCGCTCTGGTGTCTTTTCCCTTGGGGGCGTCATTATTGAAGGTGTACACGGGCTCCAAACCATTGGCAGCTTCTTTGGTGGAGCGGTGCTTCATCTTACTCATTGATGACGGCGGATCTCAGCGGCGTGGCACAGTGGAGACTCGGCGTCCGATGCGCGGAGATGGACTCGCGCAGGAAGAGGACGTTGTCTGACGTCATGGTGGCGTCGATGGCAGAGAGGCCTAGCAAGGTCGGTGCATTAGTTTCTGCTTTGAAGGTGGATTGGTAGAAGACGGCGGCGACAACACGTGAGAGTGCGTCGGACCGGTTTGTACCCCAAACCTAAAATGTGGCTCGGTTGGGGTCTCCGGTTTTAGATGTTAGGCTTTGGTGCGATGTCTGTTTGGTATTAGGCTCAGACTATCGGCACCCCTTCATCAAGTCAATGGGAGTTGCTGAGATGGTGGCTTCAGACTACCTGATGTACTACTTTGTAAGGTCCTTGTGAATAATTAATAAAATGATTGCATGCATCGTCCAAATGCGGAGGCCGGGGTAATACTCCTTTCAAAAAAAATAGGCTTAGCAGCTAAAAGAGGGTATATCGTGAGCAATCGCAAGAATGAGGTTCATTGATACTCCTGATACAGTAGATGTTATCACGCATACATTCATACTCAATTGGATAGAATTGTTTGAGCTTTTTTATTTTGAATGGTCGAATTGTTTGATCTTAAAGGGGACATGATGGTCTTCTACATGAACCATCTAAACCGAATGGTTTGGACCAAAGGAGTGTCTACTGCGCTCTTGTCTTACTTTGGAGGTTAACATAATTTGTAATTTGTAATTTAAAATTGCTAGATAACTTGAAAATGTGACGTAAAGAAGCTAAATAATTAAACAATCCAACTAACACGTTGCCACCCCCTCGAAAAAAAGCAATAACACATTGTGTGATCAATTCCCATCCTAAACACGTTTCTCTCGTCGATTTTTCTCCTCAAAATGTTCCTTTCGGGTCCGTCCTAACACAACCAATACATGAGCGCTCACACAGTAAATAAATGAGGAAAAACAGCCATATGGTACAGCAGAATTCACGGGAAACCGACACCTACATTACAAAGATGGGTTCAACGTCGTGTGACCAAGTCTTATTTTTAAGATGGTGTGATCAAGACTGTTAGCACAATTGCAACCGACAAGCTAATACAGTAGCTAGTCGTCTTCCACTCACCTACAACCAACAACCAACAACAGAAAAAGAGGCAACACCCATCATGTCCCATTTCGCACGTGCATTTCCATGGAAGAACGATCTCTCCATGCCCAAAGTTCGTATCAACTCGTGAGAGAAAACACTGCGCACGCCTCACTCAGAGCAGAGAGATCTTTTGGCGTATCATGCTAGGAGTATATCATAATTCATCCGGGTCCCACTGCCCTGTGGGCCAGGAAAGAGGATATAGGAGAATTTCCTTTCAAGGCAAGAAGACCAGAGAGGTTCAGGAAGGAGCAGGAGCATATGGTACTACAGATTATTATTAGTACCTTTAGAAACGGATAGTACTAGTATGTGTGTATGGGCCTACGCCCAAATCCTATAAGGACGTGGATACGGATGCAGTGGAGATTGGGTCATCATGGCTACAGATCTTGGCGTGTGCGCGATGAGATGTTGTCGTGACCGGGATGCGGCATGGCATCAAGCATCGCATACCGCTCCAGTATTTCTTTCTTGGTGCAACGAAACCTCATCACATCACTGGTACGCCGTCGTCCTATGATCCACGCACGTCGGATGAGAGGTTCACTATCTAACATACGCGGTATGCACGTATATCTAGATTTGTTCCGCTAATGATTCTGTCACTAATGATCGAAATGGTAGAACCTGCCACTAGCATATATACTTGTCAGGATTCAGGCATACCCGGTACTGTTTATAGACAAGCATGGTTGAAAGCCAGATATAATTCTCTATGTTTTGTCGAAATTAATGAAAGGATAACCACAGTCCAGTGGCCGTTTCTCCATGATTGGACAAGTTGGTGGGGTTAAACGACCAGCAGCCAAATTTGTCGAGATATGAATACTTCTCATGTTCTATCTACAACTTTGTTCAGACTAACAACATTCAGTCGAATACCAATGTTTACAGGCGAGCATCTTAGCATAGTCACGGCTAACCTGGCTGTAAGAGATTGAGCGATATTTTTGCGTTCCGGTACATAATACCAGAACATTTATGTATTAAAGATGGTACTACTCTGATGGCTGATTATCAGTAACAGACGTCATGTTCATCTCTCAGCTGTCTTCAGGCTTCCACGAGTTCCTGACTGGTAGACAGCGCAATAAAAAAGAGTAAGAATTGAGCTGTCATCGAAACTTACACTAAGAGACTAAGACCATGTCATGGACAAAACCTAGGCCTACCTACCTTGATGAGGACCAACCACATCTTAGGCATTCTTCTTGCCATCCGAACGTGACAGCGAGATGTCTCCTGACTGCAGCTGCTCATGGAGATGCTTGTTGTCCTCAAGCAGGCGGTCGTATTTGCGCGCAAGACCTTCAGATTGTGTCTGGGCAGCTAGTGCTTTGGCCTCTGCATCCTTGGCCTCCTCCGCCTTTCCTTTCAGTTGCAGCTTCAGCTTCTTGATCTCCTCGTTCAGCGAAGCAATGTCGTTGTGGTGTGGCTTGCTCTCATCGGACCTTCCAGATTTTGCTTCTTCTAGCGACTTGTTCTGCTTCGACACAGCTTCCAAGTTCTTCTTTAGAACTCGCATCTCTCTGATGTAGCTGTGCAGTCGGTCAATGACGAGAGCAAGGAATAAAATGTATCCTGAAACAAGTGAGCGGGTTAGCGAGTACTGTGTGACCCGGACCAAAATGTAGATTCGACTCAGCTTAGAACCAAAATGTAGATTCGACTCAGCTTAGAACCAGACACGGACTCAACACTCTCCAACAAAACAATATACCACATTATATGAATTTTTTATTACGAAGCTACCAATGGCTCAACAAAACACTAATGTGCTAAAGACCTCAAGTGGAACTGCATTCTGAGAAAATCCCTGAATTTGGACACTAAAATCTACATGAACATAAAAAGATGTTACTCTGTAATTAAATACAAGAATGTCATATGCATCCAGAAACATGCAGCTGTGTTACATCAAACCAAGATGAATCACAAAGAGGGAAGTGCAGAGAAATTCCTTTTTTGAGGATAAAAATTTGTGGATAATTTTCCTGAAGCAACAGATCCACTGGCTTACTTGGTTGTTGACAGAACATAAAAGTGTCTATTTTCACTGTAAGAAACCTCAAAAGATTGAAAAGAATGAAAGAAAAATAACATAACAAACATAAGATCAACCACATAAGAGTTGAGCCATAACAAAGTGTTTTGGCAACGCCACAGGCAACAAAAGATAATATCACAAATATAGCCCCAGCCCAGTCCAAGTACAGCAGAGAGATGTGCACTGTTTGGCCCAAAAAATACCGAATCCTGGAGTGAGCACACTATGGCCCAGTTCAGCCCACTGATCCTGGCCCGCCCCCTGGACTGGAATACATAGTAGACTCCTGCTGATCAGGATTCAACTCCTGTCAGCATCAGAATTATGGTATCTCACCTGGTCGCTTATACTCTATGTAGAAGGTTTTATATGATAAAAGAGCAAATCCTCCCCATGTTTTTATCTTGAACAACCTACTTACTAAAAAATGTTATTGTAATGTTTTTACGACTTCTTAAATGTACACAAGTTTGTCAGTTTAGGACAAAATACCGAATGAAAGCGAAAAACTGGAATTGCAAAAACTAATAGAGAAACTGATAATAAATGTTTGAATAAGAGTGACCAAGATCCCACTCCACCAATGAACTGTCCCAGAGGAAACACAAATATCAGATATGGGGCAAGTATAAGAGGAAAGTCATCCTATAAAACTTCAACTTAATGATGTTGAGGTCCGTGTCTCCTAGATATAACTTCAGTGGTTGGATGTTACATGATCTCATCAACTCACGTCTGAATCTTTAAGAACCATAGTATGAATTAGACCGGTCAAATTAGCCCCCCAACTCTAGGGACCCCATCATCCAAATAATGAAATGGGTGTACCAGAACAGAACAACTTTCAAGAGCATTCATCACCTCTGGCCAAAGATTAAGTCACTTGGAACAACAAGAATAGTTGATGAACATAAATCAAATCATGTGAATTTTTTCCAAGGATTTAATATATGGAAAAGGCAGAGCACCCAAAAAACCAAAATAGCAGAAATGTCAATGCATCAGGTAACAGGTATAATAGACATGCATAAATGCCGTGATTTGTGTTTGCATTTGCTATCAGGGTAATCACAAAAGATTTCAGGCCAAACTGAACACTACATAAAAATCACAGGTTGTATGAGAGCGATCCTAAATATACCCATAAAATAGTATGCATATAGCACAAACAGCAAATTGTATGCATATAGCATAAACAGCCTGAGCAGCATAAGCTTTGTTCTATGTATGATCTAATTCCTAAACTGAACAATCAATGGCTTATTAAACAAGGGTATGATAAGAAATATCATCACAGCTGATAATTTGCCTAACTTTCTTGAATACTTAGGCCAATACAAAGTTCCCAGTACATCTTAACAAGTCAGAGCAAAATAGTTTGAGAAGTGGAACAAAATAATTTTGTAAATATGACATAAATTATAGCATGGAAATAAGACAGTTAACTTGAAAGGGGGGCAAATGGCGAACCCCAAAAGGTTACCCCATCTCGGTAAAAGACACCCTACATCCCTACTTCTAATTATGCGATAAACAATTTTACTGCAGACACTATATCTATAACTCAATTGAACAGTAATCAGAAAAATATATTACAGGTTCGGCCATTAAGTAAGATACAATGGGGAAATATTTTACTCTATAACATTAAACTACAGATACTGAGCATAAAGTAAGGTACAATGGGGAAAATCTTTTACTCCATACTATATCATTAAATTGTAGATTACTCCAAAATGTTAGCCAAATGCAGCTAATAAATTACTTATTAATCTCTCCATAGCATGATTGAACAACTCATCCGTCAGACTAAAATCAACAGAACGCCGTGATGCGCTAGAGCGAAATCAAGTCATGCTCTCATCTAAATTCAACAAACCAAGGACGTGTAGACGATCGACCGAACAGATAAGAAGAGGGGACGGGCGGTCGGGTCCCGTAGGCAGGCACACGTACCCATGAGGGATGCCTCGAGGAGGTGGCGGGCGAGGAGGACCTGGTCGGTGGGGCTGAGCGCGCCGGGGGCGTCGAGCTCGCCGGCGCCGGCGTGGCCGTGGATCTTGGCCATGCTGTGGAGGCTGGAGGCGAGGACGACGAGGACGGTGGCGGCGACGGTGCGCACCATGACGGGGGCCCGGCCGCGCTTGAGGCGGTCGAGCGCGAGCATCGCCAGCTTCCTCAGCGGCGTCTTGAAGAGCAGGACGACCGCCATGCCCGCCTCCGCGGCCAGCACGGTGAAGAGGAGCTGGATCATCGCGGCCGGGCGGGCGGTTGCGGCGCTCAGCTCAGGGGTTCGGGTCGGGGTGGTGGGATACGGGGGGCGCTCCTCGCTTTCTCTGCGCTTTGTAATTTGTATCGCGAGGAGGGTGCGGTGCCTTTCCTCGCCTCGGGGGTGGGTTTTGGAATTTGGAACACCGGACGCGCAAAGGTTTCTCGCTAGAAAAGAAAAAGGGAAGAGGAGTGTCCTTCGGGATGGTCACGGACGCCGTGTTGGAAGGGTTTTGGCACCTACGCGGCTGCTTGGACCGTTTGCTCCATCTTTTGCCATTATTAGTCTGTGACATCATCCTGCCCATGGTCCATCCATGTGTGCTTTCACATTTTTGGCATCCCACAAAAACTAAAATTGTAGTGAGATTTTATTTGGCACCCACAAGTATTAATTGTTTCTCGATCCCGCAGAATTTCGTTTCCTTTCCTTCATCTCATCCACATCTCGGTTTTACTCCTGTAATTTCCATGGTGCTATTAGTTTGCGTGGTTCATTCTACATTTTTCTATGATTACGGAATATCTTATTTTCTTGCAGGATTAAGATGGTTGCAACCGAGCACAAAAGAGTCTCTCCTAGCCTTTGCATTGACATGTACACGACCAAAAGTCAAAAAGTTTGCCCAACCAGACAAACGAAACAATGTCCATATAACATTCCAAAGAAACTAACAATATGAAGTGACGTCGAAGCATCCTTGTGTTGGGCAACGATAATGGCTATAGGCTGGTAGGGTAGAGTAGCCAAGTCTTCTCAACACTGTTTGTGTAAGGTCAATATGTATAACATTCAAAAGAAGCTAACAACATGAAGCGACGTCGAAGCCTCCTTGGGTTGGGCAACGATAATGGCTACGGACTGATAGGGTAGAGTAGCCAACTCTTTCAAACGTTGTGACCTTTTGACCAAAACATCAGTTGTATATTCGTTCCGGTTGGACATTGAACAGAACATCTCCTTTTGTTCATGGCAAAAAGCTCATTCAAAACCTTCTATAGAGGTCGGGGCTGATAGGGTAGAGTTGCCAGCTCCTATCCCTTCAAACCTTTTGACATTGACCAAAACATCAGTTGTAGATTGGTTTTAGTATGGCATTGTTGTTATAGATTGGTAGTTCTTATATTCGTATATGCCACGTATAGAATTGATTACATTTCCAAGCTAAATCTGTTTTGGAAGTGGATCCAGGTCCATGATGTTGTTTTGGTATTGATGACACACAATTATGTGTACTAATACGTTAAGTGAATACTCATGTCTTAGTCCCTTGTGTAAAAGGTGTCGAGGATCATCAATCCCCCGAATGAAAAGATTCAAGACACGTGCTCAAGGATGTTAGGCACGTGCAAAAGGTTCGGGTAAATCCAAATTCGCTTGGCGAGCTTCATGGTGATGGGCATGTCAGCAAGGTGGAGAGGGACAAGAAGACCATGAAGATCAATAAGAACAAGAAGCTTGTGATGATGGGGCAAGAGGACCAAGAACGGTTTGTACAAGGTATGCGCAAACATCATTGAAGGTGAAGCTGAGGAGGAGCCATCGAGGCGATGTTATTAATCAGACCCAAGTCTAATCATACACAGATGTTCGAGCGAGGACAATGACTTAATGATGACGGAGGGCATATTTGCCAAGGTGGAGTGTTGAAATTAGTGTCGATTATGTGTTCGGGGCTACAGTTAGACTTGGAATATGCGGGGGGGGTTGGGTCTAAACACATGTAACTTGGGTATATCATATAAAGGCGCTGTGGTGTAGCCAAATAAACTAGATGAAACTGGTAGGATGGACATGAGATCATGAAGGGACGAGTCCCAACACCCCTGGCAAGGGTGCCGGACCGACGATAGTGCGGCGGTTGATATGTGTCATGATCACGGCGGACTTG
This sequence comes from Triticum dicoccoides, assembly GCF_002162155.2. Taxonomy (NCBI): domain Eukaryota; kingdom Viridiplantae; phylum Streptophyta; class Magnoliopsida; order Poales; family Poaceae; genus Triticum; species Triticum dicoccoides. The sequence goes on along the minus strand of NC_041393.1, from coordinate 471,921,950 downwards.
TCATCGATCTGTACTATGTTTATTTGGTACATTGGAGGAGCAACCATAGTCATACCCTGGGGTTGTAGCCCCCGGGGATGTAATTGATGTGGTGAACCTAGACAATAAATATAGTCTCTGATGTATAATTTTTGCAATGATCTGATCATGTAAATTCTAACTGAGTAGGAGAAGTGTGGATAATCAACGTGTGTGTGGATAATCAAGGCGTCCGCATAGCCTATTTTGAGATCAGTTTGACTCATTCACGAAACCCGCAGCACATAACTTCACATTGAGCCTTTTTTCAGAGAACTATCAGTTTCAGGGGTCATCACAGAGATCATCGATTACATATATCTACTATACATGAGTAGATAGGCGGAATAACTGCAATCAGCAAAAGCATCACACACCACACACACAGCATAGCTACGTAGGAGAAGCAGAACTTGCAAAATGACTTTATGTAGTCCACAATGTGGGCTATCGACTGATCTCAGGACCATGATATCCCCAGTTCCGGCGCGGCGAGTCGCCCAGATCCTGAGGCCAATTCTGACCCCGACCCCTCTTTCTCAGTGGATGGTCCTCGGGGGCCGCATGCCGAAACCGCGCTTCATCTTCTCAACACTGTTTGTGTAAAGAAACTTTCAGTACAGGGTCAAGTATGGCAGATATTCTAGAGTCTAGACTATGTCAGTACTAAATCAATACCATGGTAGATATTCTAGTTTCTAGACACGGTAGAACAAATATGTGGCAGTGACTTGACATCTTAAACAAGGACATAAATCACACGCTGTAGAACAAATATATGGTTGCGACATTGTCATCAGAACTTATAACTGTAAACTGAAATGGAAAGATTTGAAGTCGGTATAAATTACTTACGTTGGTGCAAGTTTGCCAAGACAATAAAGTTCTTCACCAGAGACTTCATCATACACTTTACCAGACATCTCAACCTTATATGATCTGTCAGGAGATTCTGAGAGACCTCGACCCACGAGTAAGTCAAAATCTTTCTGGTGAAGTTCTCTCCCGTTGATAAATATACCAGTATTTCCACCAGCGCAGTTCTTGGGCATAGGATAGTTAAGCTGAGGAATGTACGGCTGCAACATGGAAATCCAGTTAAAAGCTTGGATCAAGATATGACAGGGTAAGAAAAGCATATTAACTCCCAAAAAAAAACTGTTCTTACAGGTATCATGCCAAGGCAGGATTGACCCATTACACCCCAGAACCCTGCACGATAATCGTACCTAAACAAAAAATACAAGGAAAATGTCAAATGGCCATGATGCTAAAGGGTTACATTTTGGATCACAACTTCAGTTTCCATAAGATTTAGATGAATGAAGGTGTAAATTACCAGTATTCACCAGGGTAGATTGGTCCGGCAATCTTCTCAGCCTTCTTGACAGCACGATCGGAGATGGGATAGCCATTAATGAATACCTTTGCTCTGCCATTGCCCATTCCATTGTTGATTTTAAAACTCTTCTTCATGAGATTGGTAAAGAATGAATCACCCGTTTTCGTGACAGTAAGGCGATCTACATGTTGAGTCCCAACACAGGGATCTTGACTGCAGTCCGGATCCTCGTACTCATCATCTGACAAGCTCATCACACTCACTACACGTACATCTTTTATAGTGTTGTGTCTACAAGTTTCAGTCAATACTGTCTTCTCATGCTCAGACCGGGTACTTCTGCTTCCTTTTCCTGATCCATTAACCACCCTCTCAGATGGTGAATGTGCTAAATGATGCTGAAGAGGTAAACTCGGAACACGGCTAACAACTTGGGCTTCAACGGGCAGATCACTAGACCTAGGGGTGCCCCTCTGTGAATTAGATCTCGCAGGATTATTCTCATCTTCAAAAATGCTAGAAGACGATGATATACCTTGCACCTTTTCTGTGTCACTTGAGTCTGAGTGCAGATCTCTTTCTCGAGAGCAATGACTCCCTGCAGAAAAGCTGTAAAGCGGAAGCAGTCTCTCATCAGCAGCAGAGTATGCATTGCTTCCTTGGACATCACTGGAGTTATTTCTACTAGCAGCAGACATGTGTGAAATTGGCGAAGGCGCTGAAACATCAAGCCTGCTTCCATCAAGCTTGACCATGATCACATGAGAGCATGACCCACAACGTAGCTTGTACTCATCCTTCCCAGGCAAGGGGCACTTCTTGGGAAGTTGCAGCACTTCATAACAGTTGTAGCATATGGTAAATGGGGCTCCGCAGGCAATCGGTTCACATGTTTGCGGAGGCTTCTTGCTCAGGTTTCCCCTCATGTGACCGCGGTGCATCGAAGCATTGATGCCTCTCGAATTTTTATTTTGCATGCCAAACATCACAGAACCGTTAACCGGGTACGCCCCAGGATATGGCACCCTGTGATGATTGAAACCCATCGGAGCCCCCTGAACAGGCAAGAACTCACGGTGATGACAATGCAGGCAAGAGCAAGCAGGCTGGTGGTAGAAACCGCCATGGTGGTAAGAGACGAGAGGGTCATGATTATGCTGTCCAAAGAAATAACTGTCACAATTCCTCCATGGATACTGGCCAACAGGATAGCAAGGAGCCCCCATGTGTGTGTCAGGCTCTCTATATCCTTGTAGATCTTGATGTGTGGGGACTGAAGCATAAGCATGCAGAACGCCAGGATTTTGCCCACTCAAGGATGGTGAGCACTGAGAACCGTTCCGCAACCGACTCAGCAGTTCATGAGGACTGTACGAGCTCGAGGCATCCACCACTCTACTTGTGGAGGCGCCTACACTGGGCTTCTCAGTGATTTCGCAGGATCTCTGCACCTGATCCCTCAGCTCATCAAGCATCCGTAAAAGCTCGGCGCGGTCTTTCTCAAGCCCACTGACACTGCTAGGACCGTCCATATTCCTCCCGTCTGCGCACTGACTACCATTTGCATCTCCAAAGCTTGACTTCATCTGGTGTTCACCATGATAAGCATTAGGAGGAATGGTGTCGACTACAGAGATATGAGATCTGTCACTTGGTCTCACAGGTTGCTTTACATCTCCTTTCTCCTCATTCCGTATGCGCCGGTACTTGGCTTCCCGAATCTCCGTGATGTCATCTCTAAGAGTGGCCCTAAACATCAAGGTGCTTGGCTCTCTTGGGATTTGGTCATCACCAGAACTACATCTGGAATCTCTGTGTTCTGGCATCATTCTTTGGGTTACTAATCTCTCTTCGGGAGTAGCTTGGACTCTCTGAGAGTTTTCTTCTGAGATAGTTTCAAAATTAGCTTCAGATACTGGTTCCTTCTTCTCTGGCGAACTCTCCAACACTTCAAGGTACTTCACATGTACAACGTCAGTTTTGTCCAAACAAGTAGTCTGGGGTGCTGAGTGCTTTTTTGCTGTAAAATTGCACAGAGAGAAGAAATATGTTAATTCTATACTTCCCTGTCACGAATTTGACATAAAATTTAGCATAAGTAATCGAGAAATGGAAGATTTCATAGGTGTAAATTTTTGTCAATGGTGGTCCTCAAGACAACGTGCAACACAGTTTTTCTCATAACAGCACTGCGTTTGGGCTCAATTGTTTGCGCGCCTAATAACAACATATAAAAGTGTGATGGGAATTTAAGTGGAAACAATGGAACCGGCAGAGTTTAGTGTCCGATTCCGTTCCGCGCATTCGATTTCATTCAAGACTGAGTCAATCAAAATGAGATGTTTCTGCTCCTACAATCTAGAAATTTTCAGACCAGACAAAACTTTTCAACCAAATATTCTTAGAGTAAAACAGTTGTCATTTAGAAACAAGAAAATGTCACCGCATTCCCCACAAGTTCTGAAGATTCAGATAATTGGTCAAGATTTTTAGGCAAGCTTCTGCGAACAGGTCGAGAATCAGAGGTTTCGCACATTTCAGGAAAAATGAGATAAGTTCAGCGAAAACACTAACTGGAGCGAGGGGAAACAAGGAAGAGAAAAGAAAATATTTTGCAATGTGCAAAACAAAAACAGAAGAAAACTTGAAAAAGCTGCAGATATGGGATCTTCATATACCGGAAAGCAAACAATAATTCATGTAGAGTTTTTTACTTGAATTTATCTAGATTTTTTTTTTTTTTGCGGTTGAATTTATCTAGAGTTGAGCAAACAAAAGGTAAGAACTAGAGTTGAACGAATTTAATCCAAACAGAGACACAGGTTGTGAACACTAATGCGGCAGAAACATATACTGAATAACATCAGCCGCCTGTGACAACAACAGAAACATAACACAATGTAGAACATGGAGGCAAGATAAAAAGAGAGGGGGCAAAGGAAGAGACCTTGGAGAGTGGCGCCGCATCCGCCGCAGACGTAGACGGAGTAGTTGGGCAGCTCCGGCAAGAACTTCTCGCACTTGGGGCACCGCACCACCCGCACCTGCTGCTCGGCCGCCGCCGCCGCCGCCGCGGGACACGAGGCACCCGACCCCTCCGACCCCTCCATTGACGACGGAGTGAGGGATTGGTTCAACCCTCGCCCGCCGACGCCAATGCCCGGACTCCAAGAAGCGAGAACCCCAAGAAACTGGCCAGAACAATGGCCGGAGCCCAAGAAGGCCAACGGCAAGGCGCCAAGAGCAGGGCAGACCGACTGACTGACCGACCGGGGGAGGAACCAAGAAGGAGAGAGAGAGTTCAATAGAGTTGGAGCAGAGCTCAGCTCGCCGGGGGGAAGTGGAAAAGGCCAGGCATGGTGCTCTGGTCCAAGCCAGGGAACAGGCGGAAGAGGCCGAGGTCCAGGCAATGATAAGCTTCCATCTATCGCGCTCGCTCTCCTGCGTCGGTCGGCGTCGCCCAGCTGAGCTGAAGCTGAGCAAAGCCGCGCCTCGCCTTTGCCCGCCTTGCGCTTTGGCTGCTTTCGCTCGATGCCTTTTGCTCTCTCTCTCTTCGCCTTCTCGGGCCTGCCGCCGCTGCTGTGAGAGATAAAGCTGGCCGTGAGAAATAAAGTAAAGAGTGAGGGGATGGGGTCACGGGAATGGGGAGAGAATAATATTGTTCTTTTGCGGGAGAAGATCGAGCAGCTCCTCCTCCAGCTGCTTGGAACTTGGTGGTAGGAGTGGTGCTGCTCTTTTGTTTTCCTCACGTTTATCCGGACAAAACATCGTCTAGCTTGCTTGTAGCTCTCTGAATGTCCAAAGCCCGAGCCCCGAGGGCACCTAAGCCTAGATCATGCCCCGACAGCATATCTTGTAGTAATGGATCATATTTTAGAGCCCCTAATGATCAAATGGGATGGGAATGGGACGGTCCCATTTCCTCAGCTTAAAATGGACTCTCGGCATCTCCAAAGGCAGTCCTCCATTCCGCGAAAATGCCAGAGGAAGGCCGAGCATATGAACTGTTTATCCTTAAAGTTTATAAAAAAAAAGTTTTTGCAGCTCGTCATTCAAGGTATTTTGTTCTGAAATTTCATGCACATACACATTACATCCTTATTTACATGTGTATTTTTTCAGGATTTTTTCAAACTAAAAAGTTTAAATTCATAAGATTCGCAAAACTAAGGCATTCATGGAGCTCGATCTCAAAAATGCCACACTCTTCATTTTGTCCCCGCCTGTTTGGATCGAACTGCTCAGACAGAAATTTTAATTCAATGAACTTATCTATTTTGACTTAGTCTAAAATCTTCGTGTCCCACCCGAATTGAGTGGAATGGGTAGTTCACACTATCCATCAGGGCGAGACAACATTTCAGCCCCATCCCTTTTTAACAACCCCTCTCTCTGACTCCCACCTAAACACTAGTCACTGTCCACCACCCGTGCCCCGGTGCGATTGACCACATGATGACCGAGAAGGAGTAATAGCGCGGTCAGGCAATGTGGTGCTCGGTGGGTACAAATGTGCTTCACCGCCGCCCTGAAGGGACAAATTTTTATGGCGGTGGATTGGCCCGTCGTCCACGCCACAGCCATGACACTCGACGTCATGAGTGGCAGCATGCACGCCCATCTTGATATTATTATTGGAAGGCTGGCGAATGTTTCATACAAATAAATTACCACTCTACACGTGTACTCCCTCCATTTTTATATACAAGGCCACAAACTCACATTACAGGTATCAAAGTAAAATTTAATACCTTGTTTTGTAAACCATTTTTTTTATTTATTGGGATCATTAATACACACATGAATGCAAGGAAGGGATAGAAAGCTGATTGGAGTGTCATTATGACTTCATGCATGCAAGTATTAAATAGGCTGCTAGTTCAAGAAAATATCATTAACTTTTATCTCGATTACTGTTGGCGGCCTTGTATTGGTGCAAAGTGTATTTTTTATAATGGCCTTATATAAGTAAATGAAGGGAGTATATTATAACTTGAAGTATGGTTTCAATGCATCCCACATCCTATTGTTTTAGAACAAAAATATTATGTGTCTTACGAAGAGAATTGAAGTTAAACATTTAGTATGGTTCCCCATAAGAGCATCTACAGTCGGGCGCCTCAGACCCACCTTATACGCCCGGGCGGGCCGCCCGGTCACGGTCCGGTCACAAAATTTCAACCCAGACGGGCTCTTTTAACGGGTCTCAAATGCCCGGGTTGACCGACACCCCTCATATCCAGCCCAAATATGGGGCGGATATGGGGGCGCCCGGGCACGCCCGCCACGTCGAACCCGACAGCCCGACCCCACCGCCAATTGCACCAAAATCCACCAAACCCTTCCTCCTCCTCCTGCTGCCCTCGAAGCTTTCCCACGCCTGAGCCCTCGTCGCCCTCCACCCTTGCTCCCCATCCTCACCACCTGGCCCGATCCACCGCCGGAGATGTCGTCCAACCCGTCACTAGCCGACTCAACGGAGACGCAGTCGGCCTCGTTCGTCGGTGTCCCTTCGTCGACTCCGTCTTGCAAAGCGGAGAACGTTGCTCGGAAGTTGCATCGACGCCGACAACAAGAGAGGGAGGCGGCGGCGGCGCAGGGAAGTTCGGACATGGTGGAGCTGTTGTCTCCTCGGCCACGCCCGGACCCCCGCACCCCTTCCATCCGAGCACTGACGCGGATTGCGCCGTCTGACCCCTTTGGCATAGAGGAGGATTCGACGACCGGCTGGGCCATTACGGAGAGCTTTTCGCTGACGCAGATGCCGACGGTCGACATATGTGACTCACTGCAGCTTGTTCGGGCGTGGATGAGCACGGACACCGGCGGAGCCCGGGCTGCCCTCGACATGTTCGACGGAATGGCAGAACAAGTTGATACGTTTTCTTTGCTCCTATCTGGTCAATTTTTTCCATAGATCACTAGTTCATTTCACACATGATGAATGCTTGCAAACCATGATCACGTAGGAGGCGTTCTTGTCAAACATGATCAATGACAATGAAGATCCGACGAAATGGAGTATGAATTGGAGGGCACCACCGCATTTGAAGTTGGGGCAATATCCGATCCCAATCCGAGCAAGAAGAAGAAGAAGACCAAGACGGCGAAGGCAAGAGGTCCGGCATTCTCAAGATTTGAGGACATCTTGTTTGTCAAAGCTTGTTTGGCCACAACAATGGATCCAATATGCGACACGGAGCAAAAGGGGAACACATATTGAGAGAATATTTGGAAGGAGTATCACGAACAAAAGGAGTATGTGGAGTTGCATCCTATCGTGGCCACCCGCAATGTGTCATCTCTCCAACATTAATGGGGGATCATTCAAGGGGAATTGAACAAGTACGTCGGCTACTAACAAGTGGCCAAACACCCTCAAAGTGGGATGGGAGTGGCAACTCACATAAGCTCAATTTCTTCATCTTGTTGTCATTTACATATGCTTCTTGTCTTTGCATAATTGCATTCTCGTGCTCATACATATGTCGTTTGCTAGACGGTGGTGGCGGCCACTTTGTGTCATGAGGTGGAGAGGAAGCCATTTTCTTTTAGTCATTGTTGGATCATATTGAATGGCAAGCCGAAGTGGAAACAAGTTGTGTCCGATCTCAAGTCCGCCAAGAAGAGGAATGATGGCTTAAGCTCCCACCAATCAATTGGGTTGGACGATGAAGAGTACGATGTTGTTGTCACGAATGGAAGGGCCACCATGCCAGAGGATAACCGATAAGTCATGGGAAACAAGTGGGAGAAGGCACGGGCCTCCCGTGGCGCCACGGCTACAAAAATGTCATCCACATGGACGGGCATTTTTCGATAAGGGAGAATAAGAAAGAGGAGAGGTACAAGCTCATGTTGGATGCACAAAAGGAGAGGATGGAGTGGGACTAGAAGAGGGTGGAGAAGAAGCTTTGATAGGGAGAAGATCGAGCCAGAGAAGCAAGAGGAGGCGATCAAATTGGAACTCGAGAAGGCCAAGACATTTGGAGAGATTGAGCTTGAGAAAGAGAGGTTGCAACTTGCACGGGACGCGGAGGATGCGAAGATCATGTTGGCGGACAGAACCCTCTTGGATGAGCAGGCAAAGAAGTGGCTTGCGGACAAGAAGGAGATCAACGTGAAGGAAATATGCCATAGAGGCAATAATAAAGTTGTTCTTTTATATTTCCTTATTTCATGATAAATGTTTATTATTCATGCTAGAATTGTATTAACCGAAAACTTGATACATGTGTGGATACATAGACAAAACACCGTGTCCCAAGTAAGCCTCTACTAGACTAGCTCGTTAATCAAAGATGGTTAAGTTTCCTAACCATAAACATGAGTGGAAGGTGCAGCCCCCTCCCCTCCCCTCCCCGCGTCGCTCCTGTGTGGCGACCGAGGGGGGGGGGGGCTACCCGAGCCGCCGGCTTCGGGCCTCCTCTCGTCCCTTCCCTTCCTCGCCGCCACCGGACCACGCTGCCGGGCAAAGCCCTCCAGCGCCGGTGGCCGCGGGGCTCATCTTCATCCCGCTCGGAGGCTGTTGGCGC
>NC_041393.1:471891736-471912737 GCF_002162155.2 Triticum dicoccoides | reverse complement strand
GCGCGGCGCCTCGCCGGCGGGCGCGGGAGCTTCCCTGCTGCGTGCAGCGCGGTGGTCGGGCTCGCGGCGGGCGCGCGTGCTGGTGGTGCGCGTTGGCCGTCCTCCAGTCGGGGCTCCCCTGTTCCGGCCCCAGGACGGCGGCGAGCGGCACGAGATGGCTCTTCCGGTGAGTGCTCTTGGCTGCAGGTGCGGGTTGGCTTCGCGCTTCTGGTCGATGGTTGGGCAGGCTGCCATTGGTGGCCTCGCATCGAGCTGCGGCGGGGGCCATGGTCAGGCGACACGGGGGTGTGTCCGGTGGGGAGTTCTCAGGAGGGATGGGAGGCCCCGATGGCCACCCATTGCTGGTGCAGGGGTGCACCGGTCCGGATGCGTCCGCTCCTCCTCCCACTTTCCTCGGCTGTGTGCTCTTTGTTGGGGTTCTGGCGATGTTCGAGGCAGGGCGGTTGCTGGCTTCTTCATAGGCGAGGGCTGCCAGTCAGGCCAAAGCCAAGGCCTTTGGGTGTTCACGGAGTTGCTTGGATGCTGAGCGGCGGCCCTGGCGGCGGGAGGCGCGGTGTTCGTGGGCGGAACGCGCGTCTTGGGTGTGGTCGGGCAGCCATGGCCACGTGGGTGGCATGGTTGGTGATGTTTGGCGAAGCATGGTGGTTTGGTAGAGGGTTAACACTGGAGTCCATCACTTGCCCGGTCTTCTCCGGCCGACGGTGGCAGCGCCGCAGGCGTTGTTTCCTTCATGAAGGCTCCGCCGTGGTGTTCTCTTCTGTCCATGTTACTCCAGGTGAAAACTTGATCTTTGAGATCGGGCGGTGGCGGCTTTCGGTGTCGTGCCCTTCTTGAAGGCACCGCCTTGGAGTCCATGTTTCGCCATTGTCCCGCTTCACTTCTTCTCGGTGGCTAGGTCTCGAAAGGTCCTCGTCGTCCCCAAGTGTTGTAGTGTGCTTGGTGGTTGATTGGGTAGTGTTGCGGTGCATCGGCACCCTTGTATCTTGCCTTGGGTGTGTGTGGTGTGTGGGGGGTTGCGTGTTGTACCCGGTTTTGTACTTCTGGTCGATGCTTTATATGCAAAGCGGGGCGAAAGCCTTTTTCGGTAACCATAGACATGTGTTGTCATTTGATGAACGGGATCACATCATTAGGAGAATGATGTGATGGACAAGACCCATCCGTTAGCATAGCATATTGATCATTCTGTTTTATTGCTATTGCTTTCTTCATGTCAAATACATATTCCTTCGACTATGAGATTATGCAACTCCAGAATACCGTAGGAATGCCTTATGTGCTATCAAACATCACAACATAGCTAGGTGATTATAAAGATTCTCTATAGGTATCTCCGAAGGTGTTTGTTGGGTTGTCATAGATCGAGACTAGGATTTGTCACTCCGAGTATCGAAGAGGTATCTCTGGGCCCTCTCGGTCACATCACAAGAAGCCTTACAAGCAAAGTGACTAATGAGTTAGTTGCAAGACGATGTATTACAGAACGAGTAAAGAGACTTGCCGGTAATGATATTGAACTAGGTATGAAGATACCGACGATCGAATCTCGGGCAAGTAACATACCGATGACAAAGGGAATAACATATGTTGTCATAACGGTTCGACCGATAAAGATCTTTGTAGGATATGTGGGAGCCAATATGAGCATCCAGGTTCCGCTATTGGTTATTGACCGGAGAGGTGTCTCGGTCATGTCTACATAGTTCTCGAACCCGTAGGGTCCGCACGCTTAACGTTCAATGACGATATTGTATTATATGAGTTATGTGATTTGCTGACTGAATGTTGTTCGGAGTCCTGGATGAGATCACGGACATAAAGAGGGGTCTCGAAATGGTTGAGAGGTAAAGATTGATATATAGGACGATGGTATTCGGACACCAAAAGTGTTCCGGAGGGTACCGGGTACATATCAGAGTACCGGAGGGGTTACTGGACCCCCCCCCCCCCGAGGAGAAGATATGGGCCATATGGGCCATAAGAGGGGAGCACACAAGCCCACAAGTGGTGGCATGCCCCCCTTAGGCATGTGGTCGAATTGGAGAAGGAAAAGGGGGGGTTCAGCCCCCCTTCCTTTCTCTCTTCCCCCTTCCCTTTCTTCTCCGGTAAAATAAGGCAGGGGGCGCTAAGGGAGTCATGGATTCGGGGGTCCTCATATGTCCGGCCCAAGAGTATGGGCCGGTGTGGATGGGTCATACAAGATCAAGCTGAAGATTATTCTCCGTGTCCGGATGGGACTTCTCCATACGTAAATGACAAGATTAGAGTCCGGGTGTTTCCACTACAAAAAAAATACACTTCCGTGATGATACGTGTTTGTCACAGTAGGTCATATTTTCTGTCATGCATGTACGTCCATGACGATTTTATGACAGAATCAAGATAGTCATACATGTGCTGTCGTAGAAATGTTCCATGACATTACCAAAATTATCATCACGGAAGTGTCCACTTCCATGACGATAAATCGCGCGTTATAGAAGTGCTTTCATCAAGGGTGACCGATACGTGGCATCCACCGTAAGGGAACATCATTAAGCTATCGGGTCTGGTTTTGGATCCGATAACCAGTTAACAAACCCGACCAATGGGGGGTTTCCACGTGTAAAATCAACATTAGCTGGAGGAAACACGTGTCGGCTCACCGTTGGGACAGATGTTATCCACTCATTGGACCGAAGGCGCCTATGATACGTCGACACGTGGCACGGCCCAACAGAGGCCCATTCCTGTGAAAAGGCCGGCCCGTTTGACTTCATCAAAAGGTTGCGGGCCGGCCCATGGAAAGCCTGTTAACGGCCTGTTCGCGTATAGCCCATTTACAGCCCGCTAACCCAGGGCCCGTTATGACCTATCTGAATTAGGCCCAGTAGCGTCATCTGGGCCGTCCAATATGATTCCAGCCTATTTTAACTTCCGGCCCATGTATGGCCCATGACGTCTTTCGGCCCATATGAGGCCCTTTGTAACTCTTGGCCCATTAACGACCTGTGGTGAAACTGGCCCGTAATGAACAGTGTATCACTTTATACCCATCAAGGGCCCATTATTCCATTGGGCCGTTTCCAGCCCACGTTATTTTTCGACCTTCTCAGGGCCCATTTATTCTTGGGCTCATTTCCAGCATTCGGTTACTTACGACCCGTTACTGTAATTTTCTGCTTGTGGGCCAAATTCAGCCCGTGGTTACAATCGGCCCGTTTGTGTCCCGTTAATACGTTGGGCCCTTTTCATAGCGTTAGTCCTGGCCATCTCAGGCCCGGCCCTGTCGACCCACCCAGGCCTGGCCCTAAAATCCAGGGCCTAGGCCCGATGGGCTTGCCCATGGGCCGGGCTTGGGCCTGAGTTTTGAGCCCATCAGTAGGGCCTGGACGGGCTTGGGCTTGGCATATTGGCATTTTAAGGAAGAGGCCCGACCCATGGCCCTAAGCCCTAAGGGCTTTTTAGGGCTTTTTACAACATGGGCCGGGCTTGTGCTTGAAAAGTAGGCCCAATGATAGGGCCTGGGAGGTCCTGGGCCTCAGTTTTCTACCGTGGGCTTTTTCAGGCCCAGCCCAAGCCCGGCCCGGCCCGGCCCATGGCCAGATATACATAGCATCATCAAATATGGCCGATTTACGACGACCCGTTATGGTCGGCCCATGAACGGACGATTCCAACTCTAGCCCGTTTATGGTCATAATGCGGTCCGTTATTGGCCAATGTTTAGCCAATTGATCATACAGCCCGTAGAAGGCCCATTGATGATACGACCCGTAGAAGGCCCATTGTGTCTATGGCCCGTAGAAGGCCCATTGTGTCTACGACCCGTAGAAGGCCCATTGTGTCTACGGCCCATAGAAGGCCCATTGTGTCTACAACCCATAGAAGGCCCATTGTTTCTATGCCCTGTAGGAGGCCCATTGTTTCTATGGCCCATAGAAGGCCCATTGTTTCTATGGCCCGAAGGAGGCCTAGTGTCACTACTGTAAATATGTAGCCCATGGTTATTGTGGCCTAGTTTTAAAAAATGCGTTACTGCGGCCACTAGCAAACCGCGGAAAAAGAACCACACTCACTACAAGCAAACAAATAAACAAGAAAACAAGGAAATAAATAAGCAAGCAACTTACGCTAGGATATCACGGTTATTACACATATTACATCCACTGGGCATCAAAGTTCGCTACCAGTGCAAATATAGGGAACAAAGCAGCATATCATATACATTAGTTGTCAAAGTTGGCGACCAACGCAAATAAACGCCGCAACAAAACAAGTCCAGAACTGTCGTGGATTTGTCACGACAGATGTCCTAGTGAAAGGACTTAGTCGTGGAGCCATCGCCACGGGTTTACTTGAAGGGGTTAAAGCGGACACAAAGACACGAGGGTTTTATACTAGTTTGGCCCCTTCGATGAAGGTAAAAGCCTACGTCTAGTTGTGATGGAATTGATATGATCTCGATGGCTAGGGAGCAAACAAGCTTCGCCTAGACTCGAGTTGTGGTTGTTGTCTCTCCTGAACCGCCGTCGGGTCGTCCCCTTATATACACGGGTGACGCCCGTCGGTCCATAGAGTCCCAACCGGTTCATATTCGTATCCCAGTTGGTATCTCTCTATTCCTAACTTACAATACAAGTTATACATCAGGTCGGTTTACGGCTACAGATTCTAAACCGACTATAGGCCTTGGGCCTTCACCTGCTTATACCACTATGAAGTTAACCCGGCCCAAGTAGGCTGGTTTACGCCTAATGGCAATATCCCCAACATTAGGCCCCAGATTGATTTGAACTGGTTCATGTCAATCCTTCACAAAATCTTGTATCTTGGACATCTTCTGGTAATTGGTAAACCGCCATGTTGTCATCATTTCTGGTTGTTGTAAACCGGCATGACGTCATCATGAAATTTGTCATTTATAACGCCCTCTTTTAACGGCAGCTTCTGGATCCGCGCGCTTGACCTAACTCTGTTGCCTTATAAATAAGACCGAAGGGTCATCTCCTTTCTTTTCCCCTCATCTCTTCTTCTTCGTCTTCCTCGCGTCGCCAGCCTCGGAGCTCCGCCGCCACCATCGACCTCTGCTTCGTCTTGGGCCGCTGCATCAACCTGAGCACACCAGAGCACTGCGGTATCGTTCCGCATCTTCTCCGTTCCCAGTAAGCTTTCTCCTCTTCTTAACCTAGATCCGTTCTTAGGGTTCCGTGTTCGTGCTGTGTTCATCACGCGCTCATATCTGTTCTCTGATCTTGAATAAATCCACGAACTCTTGCTGTATTCAGTAGCGATCCCTAAGCCTCTGCTTGCAACTTCTCATCTAATCCCATAGATCTCCCGCACATATCCGCTCAATGGTTCACTTCTGTTTCCGCCTTACTCTTTGAGATATTTCCTGTTTTGTGAGCTTGCTGTAGATCCGCGGCTGTAACAAGATTTTGTGAAACTTGTTTCTGCATACATAATTATCCATAGCTTCAATTGCTTCCGACGCCTACGTCAGGCGGTATAACTTTACCATAGAAAAACTGCTAAACCGGTATATATCATTAGTCCCCTGGTTGAACCGCCAGAATCATTTTGACGCCGCATTGTAGAAAACCGGTTTATAGGCACGGCCACCGGTTTATCGTAGTTAGATTAACACCTTTTTATCCGGCATGTCCTTGAACCGGATTATCTATTTCTTGTAGATCTCATCATGGCAAAACAAGTGTATGAGTGCAACTGGGTTCCCTCTCGCGTCACAGAATCACAGTTGGACGATCTAGTCCTGATCGGCGCTTTGGATAGCAAAGATACGATCCACTGGAGGGTTCCTAGAGATGAATGTCCTCCCACGCCCCAGGAAGGAGAGGTCGTGGTCTTCGCAGATCATATGGCCCGGGGCTTCAAACCGCCCGGCTCTAAATTTTATCGGGATGTGTTAGCCAATTTTCAGCTCCGTCCACAGGATATTGGCCCCAACTCGGTTACCAATCTATGCCACTTTCAAGTGCTTTCTGAGGTATACTTTCAAGAGGAGCCTTTAGTCGAATTGTTTAGAGATCTCTTTCATTTAAACCGTCGTACTGAATTCACCGATGGCCCCAACACTGAATTGGGCGGTATGGCCATTCAGAAGAGGAAGGAAATCACTTATCCCCACGTCAAACTCCATACTCACCCCAAGGAGTGGAATGCAACTTGGTTTTATTGTAAGGATACCTCCCCTGACAATGAAAATCCCTTGCCTGGTTTCCGTCCGAAACGGCTCAGCAACACACACCCTTTTCCACAAAGACTAAGTGCCAAAGAAAGGATTAAATACGCTCCGCAAATGTCCAAGCTCCGAGCTTTTATGGCCAACGGCTTAACGGGAATAGATCTTGCACGTTGTTGGATATCATGGAGCATACTACCTCTGAGCCGGCGCTCCAATTTGATGTGCGAGTATACTGATAGTGTCGATGACCCACTCCGACACACTAAAATCAAACTCCCTGATGACGAAGTCACAAAATCTGTGAAAAAGATGCTGAATGAACCGGAGCACCTCTGTGCTCAAACTGGTCTGCCTCCTTACTGCACCACCAACAAACCGCCAGCGGTAATATTTTAATTGCTCTATTGTTGAACCGGTTACTGCTTTATATGTTTAACATTTAATTACTGCTGATCCAGGGCGATAATCCGTTTTGGAGCAAGAAACTTCCTCAAGACAAAACGGAGAAGGCAGGACGTCCAACCCGGCCCAAGACCAAGGTTATCAAGAAACCAGCTCATAAGAGAAAAACCACCGCTTCATCAGACCCAGCCATTGATGATGATGTGGGTAATCCGGATCTTGAGGTAGAACTTGATTCACTTGGCTTGCTTTTTACACGCCTTATTGATGATGATGCTTGTCAGGATGACGCTGAAGCCAGCAATGCGGGTTTCGTTGAGGTAACCATTCTCTCTTCCGATTCAGAAATCTTGCCTTTGCCAAAATTTCGCCGGGCAAACCGGAAAGTTAAATTTTCTCATCCTCTTGCTTATCTGGATTCCCAATTTCTTATGAAGACCCAGCAACACGAAGCTCGCCGCACAACCCGGCACAGTGGCCAGGTAGTTACCTCTGCCGGTTTACCAAACAGTCCGGTTCGAAAACGCCGCTCCGAGGTCTCCGACCTTTTTATTGATTTAAATCGTAAAGCGGGTTTCTTCCGTCAACCTCTTAATCCATCCGACTCTGATTATCAGGTCACTTCTCATTCATCGTCTGGTGAATCGTCAGCTACTTAGCTACCACCTTTGAAAACAGTTGCTGGGTAAGTTAAACTGAACATATGCTTCCAGTATACCGCATAATGGCTTATGCTTTTCCTTGACTTTTTGTTTTTCTTTCAGGGCTAAACCAAAGCCAAGCAAGAAGGCCCGCCTGGATAAAGCGGCTGAAGAAGATGTGGCCCCAGAACATGACCAAGCGCCGGATCATGAAATGTTTACTTCTGAAGATATCCCCAATGATCCTCCTTTGCAAGACAACATTATTCCTGAAGAAGGGCTTGTTAATACTCCAGCCTCTATCGATCCGCCTGCTAGCTCCATCCAGATTGAGAAATCCCACACTCCTGCTGACCAAACGGCCGCACCAACACAAACTAGCGAGTCCAAAGATGATGATGTTGTGATTACCGGTGTGGGTCGCTCTGAACCCGGGAATCCTGTCACCCTTACCAAGCATACCATCAAAGAGGATTTTTCCGCTCTGAACAAAGGAAAATGGGATGTTGAACTAGAGACATATGCTGCTCTGAGTGCCCAAGATCTTCACTCCGGCTATTTAAACCGGCTTTACACTAGCCGTGACAGTGAAGCTGGCCTGGTCAAAATGATGAGGGATAAATTTGAGGTAACTTACTTTTTTCCTTGCTGCCATTACCTCCATTCTTCTAGCCCCCAAGGGCCGGTTTGTAACGTTGGTCAAACCGGGACTTGATCCTGAACATTCTTGAAACCGATCGGTATAGCCCGCAAGAACCGGTCTAACTTAGCATAAGTAAACCGGGGCTCCAATAGAGAACTGTCCTTAGAACATAACTTGATCAAATAGCCATTAGCCCCCAAGTGCCAAGTTGAATACTTGTATTGAGCTTGGGACTTTGTGATCGAGTAATATATAAAAATTGAAGGTGCATTAGCCCCCAAGTGTCAGGCATATAACTTTGTTATGTGGTTGATACTTCAACTCCTTGGACCGCCTGTGCAAAACTTAAACGCTGTCTGTGTGCAGGCTGAAGTGAAAATCAAGGAGGACCGAGTTGCCGATTTGCAGGAGGCCTTGAAGACCCAGCAGGCTGAAACAGATAAGGCAAAGCAAGAATTAACCAGCGCTTTGAGCACTGCTGAACGGCTGAAAGAAGGCTTCAGGAAAGAGCGGGCTGACTGGGCCACTGAGAAGGCCGGTTTAACCAAAAGAGCGGAAAATGCTGAAGCTGCCCTTAAACCGGTGGTGGATGAACTGACGGCCATACAGCGGCAAATACACTCCATGACTGCTGCAATCTTTGGTAAGCTCCTTGTAACTTCTGTGATAATTTGAACCTGCTGTAGCGTAAATACGGTTTGAGACCATTCCAATCTTGTTGTAGGCACACGTATTGGGCACTTAGGAAATGATGTGCGGAAGAAATTGAAAGCTGCCTACACCTTGGTGGAACAATTATATACCGGAGCCCAACGGATCATCACCACAGCTTCTCACAACAACCCGGCACCCTCTTTAATCCAGGACACTCTTAGCAAGTTGTCAATGCTTCCAGCCCGGATTGAGGAGCTGAAAAAATCCGCTGCCCGAACCGGAGCCATCAATGCCTTAATCCGGGCAAAGGCATGGGTGCCAGATTTTGATCCTGTGGAAGCAGCTCAAGGCTATCCCAGCCTGAAAGAAGATGGCTCTGAATTCAACGAAGAGGATTTAAGGGCAATAAACCGTGCAGTGCGCCCTCTGGCTTCTCAGCTAGCTGAAGAGGCAGATTTGACGCATTATCAAGCGCAATATAACGAGCAAAACAAGCGAGTGCCTGCCCCAACTGTTGAAGCGGAGAATCTGATCCCTCCAATCCGTAAGCACACTTATGCCCCTGATATTGAACCGTCTTCCCTGATCCATGAAGAGGCTGTTTTCCAAGCTTTAATGGGAATCGACTGGACCACTGTTGATTTCCAGCCAATGGGTAGAGACGAGGAAGCTGAAGCGGCGGAGGATGAGGAGCAGGCTTGAACCAGAAGCCGGTTTGGAGAGCTGTTTGTAATACCTTCCGAAAAGAACAATGATTTTATTTGGGTACCGTGCTGCCCTGTAATAGGATAGTTAATGCTTCTAACTGGAATATGCCTTCGTGCATAAGCACTGAAGCTTTCTTTTGAAGAACTCCAATTCATATTTCCTGCAATCAGAAAAATTTGAACTTCGGTGGCGGTTATACCGCCAGCCGGTTTATGATCCTGATATGTGTATCAGTAGTATAACAAATATATGACACATAAATACCTGCCATGTTTGGGTATGAAGCTGGCTTAGCCAAGCCTGAAGCGGCGGTTTTATAAACCATTACCGTCGAAAGAAAAAAGGTGGGAAAAAATAGCTCCCGTATAAATCGTACTGAATCAATATGAGCCCCCTTGTTACTCCATGATGTTAACAGGAAAAAGGTAAACCGGGAATACTCCTCCGGATTAAAGGGGAATCAAACCCATCGGCTGAATCGGAAAAAAAGGTGTTTGTCGACATAAAAGAAATCTGACAAAAACAAAGAGAAAACAAACCATGAAAATAACATGGAAGCAAAGGCAATGATAAAAAACCATTTGCAAAAATATGCTATACTGAGCTGATCAGATGGTATTACCATGGTCGGACAGGATCAAGGCCCCCAATAGGAGTGACAATGATTCAAGTCAGCCAGGTCCCCAAATGATTCGTGGCATATATGCCAGATCAAGAGGCGTGGCAATGGTTCGGGTTCGACCATGCCCCCAAGTGATTTTGTGGCCTTAGGCCGACCAAGAGGCGTGACTGGTTCAGACTTGACCATGTCCCCAAATGATCTGGTGGCTGTCGCCTATCAAAGGGTGTCGCGTTGGTTCGGACACGACCAAGGCCCCCAGTGATATATAAAAAACAAATGTCAAGGGGTAAACCGGAGGCCGCTTTAAACAGAACCACTCTGTGTAACCTCGCATGATGAGAAAGACAGAGACCCCGCTTTAGCTGAGGCTCCGGTTTGATATATCAAAGATAATATATACATCGTCATGATATGTACATAGATAGAGCCGATGGCTCAAGTATAGTAAGGCCGAAGATGAGCTATATTCCACGTCCTGTTGGTCTCCTCCTCTGATGTACGTGAGTCTTTATGCCCTCGAATATCAATCAGATAGTACGACCCGTTGTGCAAATTCTTGCTGACCACGAAAGGTCCCTCCCAAGGTGGGGATAACTTGTGCATATCCGTTTGATCTTGGATGAGTCGAAGCACCAAATCTCCTTCTTGAAAAGTTCTGGTTCTAACCCGGCGACTGTGATAGCGACGAAGATCTTGCTGGTAAATCGCCGAACGGGCAGCCGCTATATCACGTTCCTCGTCCAATAGGTCCAAAGCGTCTTGCCGTGCTGTCTCATTGTCTGCTTCAACATAAGCTGCCACATGAGGCGAATCGTGCCAGATGTCACTAGGGAGAACTGCCTCTGCTCCATAGACCATGAAAAATGGCGTGTATCCTATGGACCGGTTTGGCGTAGTATTGATACTCCATAATACAGATGGTAGCTCTTCAACCCAACATCCTGGTGTTCTTTGCAATGGGACCATAAGCCGGGGTTTGATGCCTCGCAAGATTTCCTGATTAGCTCGTTCTGCCTGTCCATTGGACTGGGGGTGTGCCACTGACGACACGTCAAGTCGGATGTGCTCACGTTCACAGAACTCCTTCATAGCGCCCTTGGATAAATTGGTACCATTGTCAGTAATGATACTGTGTGGAAAACCAAACCGGAAAATCACCTTCTTGATGAACTGCACCGCTGTTGCTGGATCACACTTGCTGACAGGCTCCGCTTCAACCCACTTGGTAAATTTGTCAACTGCCACCAAAAGGTGGGTTTTCTTATCCTTGGATCTTTTAAAAGGCCCAACCATATCCAGCCCCCAAGTTGCAAACGGCCATGTTATTGGGATCATCCTCAGTTCTTGAGCCGGCACATGAGCACGCCTTGAAAATTTCTGACATCCATCACACCGTTTAACCAAGTCCTCCGCGTCAGCATGCGCTGTCAACCAGTAGAACCCGTGACGAAACGCCTTTGCCATCAGAGATTTTGAACCGGCGTGGTGTCCACAATCCCCTTCATGGATTTCTCTTAAGATTTCACAGCCTTCCTCAGGAGAAACACAACGTTGAAACGCCCCTGATACACTGCAATGATGTAATTCACCATTGACAATCGTCATAGACTTGGATCGCCGGACTATCTGCCTGGCTAGAATCTCATCCTCTGGTAACTCCCCCCGGTTCATGTATGCAAGATAAGGAACTGTCCAATCCGGAATAACATGCAGGGCTGCCACCAATTGAGCCTCCGTTGATAGGTGGCTTGGGCACTCTTGAGCCCGAAGGGCATAGATACATAGCAGAAGGCTCCAAAGGGAGTAATAAATGCTATTTTCTCCTGGTCCTTAACCGCCATCTTGATCTGATGATATCCAGAGTATGCATCCAAAAAACTCAAACGCTCACAACCCGCCGTGGCATCAATGATCTGGTCAATACGGGGGAGGGCAAAAGGATCTGCCGGACAGGCTTTGTTAAGATCTGTGTAATCCACACACATATGCCAAGTGCCGTTTTTCTTAAGAACCAGCACCGGATTAGCAAGCCACTCTGGATGGAACACCTCAATAATAAAACCAGCTGCTAAAAGGCTGGCCACTTCCTCTCCAATGGCTTTGCGTCTTTCTTCGTTAAACCGGCGGAGGAACTGTTTCACCGGTTTATACTTACGATCCACATTAAGAGTGTGCTCAGCAAGTTCCCTCGGTACACCTGGCATGTCAGACGGCTTCCATGCAAAAATGTCCCGATTCTCACGGATGAACTCGATGAGCGCGCTTTCCTATTTGGGATCCAGGTTGGCACTGATAGTGAACTGCTTGGACGAATCGCCGGGCACGAAGTCAACAAGCTTGGTCTCAGCTGCCGATTTGAACTTCAGATCTGAATCATGCTCTGTAGTTGGCTTCTTTAAAGGGGTCATATCCGCCGGATCAACATTGTCCTTATAATACTTCAACTCCTCCGTGGCACAGACTGACTCTGCATAAGCCGCATCACCTTCCTCACATTCCAAAGCGACCCTACAGCTCCCATGAACCGTTATGGTCCCCTTGTAACCCGGCATCTTGAGGTGCAAGTAGATATAACAAGGTCGCGCCATGAACTTGGCGTAAGCCGGCCGGCCAAACAAGGTGTGATACGGGCTCCGGATCTTCACCACCTCAAATGTTAGTTTTTCCGACCGGGAGTCGTGCTCGTCCCCAAAGGCCACATCCAGGGCTATCTTACCAACAGGATATGCAGATTTGCCAGGTACCACACCATGGAACACCGTATTCGACGGTCTGAGATCTTTGTCTGTTAAACCCATGCGGCGGAATGTCTCATAGTACAATATGTTAATACTGCTTCCTCCATCCATGAGTACCTTGGTGAATTTATAACCCCCCACTTGAGGGTCTACCACTAATGCTAGCTGGCCCGGATTATCAACCCGGGGCGGGTGATCCTCTCTGCTCCACACGATAGGCTGCTCCGACCAGCGCAAGTAACGTGGTAAGGCCGGTTCAACAGAATTCACCGCTCGCTTGTGGAGTTTCCGGTCGCGTTTATCCAAACTAGTTGTGAAAACATGATATTGCCCATTGTTTAACTGTTTTGGTTGGCTCTGATAACCCGACTGCTGCTGCTGCTGCTGCTGCTGGCTGTTCTGATTATTCTGATGATTGTGACCGCCCTGATTGCGACCTGAACCGGAAGCTCCATCGTGATCGGGCCCGTGGAAACCGGATCCTGAACCGCCACCTGATCCGTGATCATACCGGAAAGCATTAGAGTTTTTGAACTCCTGCATGATATAACAATCTTTCCAAAGATGGTTAGCCGGCGCCTCCTTCGCCCCATGCTTCGGGCAAGGCTGATTCAACAAATAGTTCAAACGGCTTGCGTTAGGATTGGGAGCCCCATTACGATTTGCCGCTTTACCTCTACGCCGCTGCCCCCTGTCCTGTGCATTAGTGTTGGCCACAAAGTCCATGCTGCCATCCGCCTTGCGCTTGCCTCCGTTTCCTTGACCCGCTAGTTTGTACTGCTGCTGTTTGGAGTTGCTATTCTTCTTTCCCTTCCCTGCTTCATCATCATCAGGCTCGGGATCCTTGGTACTGTCCGAATCGGCATACTTCACTAAAGCGGCCATGAGGGTTCCCATGTCATTACAGAACCGCTTCATGCGTCCCAACTTCAATTTTAGAGGCTCAAAACTGCAGTTACCTTCCAGAGTTAAGATCGCAGAGTCAGCATTAATCCTGTCAGACGAGTGCAAAATTTCCGAAACGCGGCGCACCCAACGGGTCGTTGATTCTCCTTCCTCCTGGACACAAGCCGCAAGGTCTACTATGGATTTGGGCTGCTTACATGTATCCTTAAAATTCTGTATAAACCGGGCCCGCAACTGGGCCCATGAGCTGATAGAATTGGGTGGTAGGCTCTTTAACCAAGTACGAGCCGCGCCCTCAAGCATCATGGTGAAGTATTTTGCACATGCGGCCTCATCCACGTCCAGCATTTCCATGGCCATCTCATAACTCTCTACCCATGCTTCAGGGGATAAATCAGCAGTGTAATTCGGCACCTTGCGTGGACCCTTGAAATCTTTGGGCAGGCGCACATTACGTAAAGCAAGGATCAAGCAAGGCACTCCCAAAGCGGATGTGACTCCTAGTCCGGTGAAGGTGGTAGAACGAAACGGCGTAAGTTGACCCGCATTATCCTGGGCTGCTAACTCGGCCTCCCTTTGTGCTCGGGCCCGGTCCACCACATCCTGCGCATCGCGGACACCGCCTGCCGGGCTATCGCCACAGGCTGCTTCACGGCCTCGTGCATTGCTCGATACGGCGGGTTCACTCAAGCGCCTTCTATAACTCTGGCTTGGACGGGATGTAGAGTGGATCCGATCATGGCTGTACGAATATGCTTCCTGCTGAATCAGCGCAGTCCGGAGAAGCTCCTTAACCCGGCGCGTCTCTATCGCTTGCGGAGAATCCCCTTCGACTGGGATGGCCTCTAACCGTGCAGCGGCCGCAACAAGGTTGTCCATAGGATTCGAATAATGACCCGGGGGCGTCTGGACCGGCGGAGGAACCACAATGCTTTGGTGAGGAGGTTCCATCAGGCGAGGTTGGACCGTCGCCCCCGGTCCTGGTTCCTCAATCCGGTTTGTCTCCGGGTACTGTGGCGGATTACTGGGTCTAGCTCCTGGAGTGTGAAAGAGATTTCGGGGGTCAAACCCTAACGGCAGGCGTGATCTGTGCTTCCGCTTCAAAACCTCCTGTGATGCGTTCTGGTCAAGCATGAGTTTATAGGCTTGGGCGTCCAAAGCGGCCCGCTCTGCAGCCATCCTGTCTTTTTCTGCTGCCAGATCCGCTTTGGCTTGCACAATCTGCTCTCTCACCTTCGCAATTTCTGCATTATGGGCCTCCTGATCCGCCGGATTGTCCTCTGCCATAAGCGCGGTTAGTGCATCAAACAGATCGGATAGAACTTGAACCGGCGGGCGCAAAAGGCCTCCTGACCCTGCTGCTGCTGCCGCTGCTGATCCGGAGAGCATTGCTGCGGCGGTCGAAGAGTGATTCACCGCCTGTGTGCCGGCCATGAATATTCCAACCCGGTTGACCTGGCCTGGGGGGTCCGGAATACTGTCGCCATCGGAACAGCCCCTAATCTGGTCGTCTTGCAACTGGTACAGCGATTCGATCTCTCCGGTCGAGGACTCGTCATCGGAATAGACGACGGTCTCGCTACCGTGTTCTGATTCGTCCTCACGCTCTCCTTCGTGGACGACTCCAACGAAGACACGCTTCACGGCCGGTTTAGCCCAGGTAGATCTAGCACGCTGAGCCGTCTCAATGAGGTCGGTGCAGATGTCCGACTCAGGCCCAGGCTCACCGATTTTGCCAATGAAAACGTGTATGCCACCAAAGGGGACCCGGTACCCGTACTCGATCGAATCGGCCTCGGGACCCCATCCTGCGTCGTCGATGTAGATCCTGCCCCGACGACTCTTGGTCATCCGGCCCACAACATAGCCTTCGAGTCCCTTGAGCTTGCCCTCCAAGATCGTCAAACCATCGTGCGATAGCCCCACGGTGGGCGCCAACTGTCGTGGATTTGTCACGGCAGATGTCCTAGTGAAAGGACTTAGTCGTGGAGCCATCGCCACGGGTTTACTTGAAGGGGTTAAAGCAGACACAAAGACACGAGGGTTTTATACTAGTTCGGCCCCTTCGATGAAGGTAAAAGCCTACGTCTAGTTGTGATGGAATTGATATGATCTCGATGGCTAGGGAGCAAACAAGCTTCGCCTAGACTCGAGTTGTGGTTGTTGTCTCTCCTGAACCGCCGCCGGGTCGTCCCCTTATATACACGGGTGACGCCCATCGGTCCATAGAGTCCCAACCGGTTCATATTCGTATCCCGGTTGGTATCTCTCTATTCCTAACTTACAATACAAGTTATACATCAGGTCGGTTTACGGCTACAGATTCTAAACCGACTATAGGCCTTGGGCCTTCACCTGCTTATACCACTATGAAGTTAACCCGGCCCAAGTAGGCCGGTTTACGCCTAGTGGCAATATCCCCAACAAGAACTGAAACCACTTCAGAAGATCTCAAGAAATAATATCCTGGGTACCCATAATGCTGGCAAGATGCTTAGCAAGCTTATTAACTTTCTCTTGTTTGGCGCTTAAATCCTCCAGCGCTTGCTGTTGCACCAGAAAGTATGCATCTGAATTCTGCAGGGACTTCCTCAGCCTTCAGCTTCCTGTCGCAGCACATCTGATCGATGTCTTTCAACTTGAAGTTGAGACTCAAGAAGACGAACTGATTCAGGCAGCGAGTTCGAAGAGCTTGTGCCAGCAGTAGTGGCTAGAAACTCAAACACTACATAAAGACAAGACTTTTGGGTTCTCTCACTATCGTCAAGATAGTTTTTATCAGCTTTCTTGGAGACCAACATGGATGTCTCACTATCTTGAACCTTATCTGCATTACTTCCTTTACCTCCAATATTTTGTCCTCATTCTAAAAGAGAAACAAGCAGACACGTCACAAGTTTACCATGTTGTATATGAAACTCATTTTGGTAAATCAGTTCAGTAGTAAAGTGGATAGTATAACAGCATGAAACAAACATATATCTATGTACCACGGTCACTTTATGGTCTATATTATTCTAGTTTTTGTTGCCAAATCAAGATAGAGACACAGTTCAAATAATATTTGTTCAAGACAAATAAGAATAGACAAAATATAAGTGTGGGAAACTATAGAGAAATAACAACACTTGTAATGTGCATGACATGAGAACATAACTGTTTATTCAATTGAAACTGAAATCAACATAGAGCAAGTTACAACAGCAAACCAATTAAAGAAATAGGTTTAAAACATACCTGTTGCGCCATTGGAGTTTCGATTCCATCCTTCAAATTTGAAAATAGTTGGTATGAGTAAATACAGTGATGCAAGAGCAAAGGAGTATGAACCATAGCTACATAACCTGACCTGAGAACAATTCTTCTTCTCCTTTAAGCGTTGAGTTGGGATTCGGAGTGGTGGTCCTCGTGCTTTGGGCACTGCAGTTCCCTTACTAACTCCTCGTGTTTGGGTGCTCTGTGGTGGAGATGGTGATGTGTCAACTGGAACCGGGTTACTATCTGCCAGGGTTGGGGTTAGAAGGGGTGTAGATGGCTCTCTGTCCAACCGGGTAGGGGTACAATCTGCGAGAGTCTGGGTTATGTGTGGTGGGGCTGGTTCTTGGGCAAGTACAACCATGGTTCTATCTGCATCAACTGGTAGCACTATCTTTTCTGAAGACCGTGTTGTTACTCCCTTAGATACTGCCATCACCCTCTCCAATTCAAATGGCTGATAAACAAGAAAAGTAATTGAAAGTACAGACATTGTATGATAGACAGGTGCAATGGATAGTGGGGAATAAAAGAGGGCATGCAATAATTCAACCAAACAGGATAGCATGACAAAATTTCACATATATGATGGCTAACTAAACAGGATAGCATGACATAATTTCACATTATGATGGCTAACTAAAAAAGATGGAAAGACATGGTTCAAAATATGATGACTATGTAAACAGGATGACATGATATAACTATATAATGTGTTTATTAAGTAGGTCGGCATGCCATAACTCACATACATGCCGCCTATGGAAACATGATAGCATGATATAATTCACGGATAGAATGACATAATTCAAAATATGATGACTTTCAACACTAAACAGGATGAGATGATATAACTATATGATGTCTTTATTAAATGGGTTGCCATGCCATAATTCGGATAGATGTTGTGTATGTAAACATGATGGCATGATATAATTCAAATATATGATTTATATAGTAAGCAAGTAAGAAGATGGCAATCCATATATAATATAAAAACTAAGCAATGCAAGACAACATGCATGACATGGGTAATATAACCCTGCCAAGTTTGAGCATAAACCTCGGGGGGAAATAGGACTGGTCATCAGTCTCTGAATCCTTCTCTGAGGAGCTCTCTGTAACCAGCAAGATGCCTGCTTCACCAGGTAGCATTGTCTGCTCTGAATACCTTGTTTCACTCCAGATACTTCCATCACCGCTTCAAATGGCTGATGCACAGGAAGAGTAGTTGAATATACAAACGTTTTCGACAAATGGAACACGTAATACAAAAAAAATAGCATGATATAATTCGCATACATGATGATTGGCTAAACAGCATGGCATTGCATAATTCACATATATAATGCCTTTGCAACAAGATAGCATTGCATAATTCACATATATAATGTCTTGCAACAATATGGCAATGCATAATTCACACATATCGTAATTAGACACTAAACAAGTGGCATTCACATAAAGCATGTCTAAACTAATCAAATGACATAGCAATGCAAGACACCATATGCACGATATGAGCTACATAACCCTGCCAAGTTAGAGCATACACCTCGGGGGGGGGGGGGATAGGACTGGTCATCTGTCTCTGAATCCTCCTCCGAGGAGCTATCCGTAACCAGTGAGATATGCGCTTCGTTAGATAGCATAGTCTACTCTGAAAACCTTGTTTTCACTCCAGAATTTTCCATCACTGTGTGAAATGGCTGATGCACACGAAGAGTAGTTGAATGTACTAACATTGTTGACAAATGTAATGTGTAATGAAAAAAGGATGACATGATATAATTCACATATAAGATGACTGGCTAAGCAGGATGGCATTGCAAAATTCACATATATGATGCCTGGCTAAACAAGATGGCGTTGCATAATTCACATAGACAATGAATAAACTAAACATATGACATTCACACAAAGGATGTCTAAACTAAGCAGATGACATATTTGATGTATAAAGTAAGCAATGCGAGGCACCATATGCATGATATAACCAACATCAGCATGCCAAGTTAGAGCGAAGACCTCAGGGGGTAAATAGGAGTGGTCTTCTCCTTATGAATACCCCTCAGAACAGATATCTTCCTCTTGATTACAATCCGAAATGGGTGGAGGGGGGGCTGCCTTTGCGCCTACCATGGAGCGACATCTGCATGAAATTTTATTGCCACACAAGGATCATCTCTTTTGCTCTACATGTTCAGTTCCATTGTTTACAATAACTGTCGTGCATAGGAATAAAACATAGTGAGATTATGTAAGGAGTGCATGCAAAAATCCAGAGTGATGGTAGCAACCTGTGGATAGACCCAAAACCAATGATAGCAGACAGATAATGGCTTCAGTTAAAAAAATACAGATAATGGCTTCTTTACTATTTGTTTCCCACCCAACATGAAACTCATAGTAGACACCAGAGATTAACCAGATAGTAGATAGACACTATTGATTGCGGCCCCGATATCTATCCCACAACCATTTAAAAACTCAAGTTTGACCATTAGTTTGGAGCTGACTCAGAGTCTAATCGGTGAACAGGACGATAAAGTAGCATGTAATATTAAGCGATGCATAACGTAAGCAGACACAAAAGAGTGCGACCTCTCTTGCGGACCCGTGTAGTCCTCAAGGTCATCTGCCCGGTTGATGATGGTAATGCAGTTTTCATGGCTGCCGGCGGCGGGGAAGAAGATCTGAGGCGGCGAAAGACAGTCTGGAGGCTGGATCCCTGCTGTGCTGGACCCTTCTGTCATTGGAGCAGCTGGGTTGGGGTGGACGACGACGCAGGAGGAGCGGGACAAACCACACAAGGTTTTCTTTGGCAACTATCCGTAAGAGAAGTAATTATGTAAGGGCTCATTTGAATTGGAGGATTCTAACAACGCAGGGATAGGAAATACACAATAATAGGATAGGAATGCACGTGCAAAATAGAGAATTTAAAAACATAGGATTTCTGCCAATCTGGGTGTTTGGTTCACAAGAATTGGAAGATCACAAGATGCAAAGAAGCATGGTGAGATTAAGTCAAACCACAAGAAAATGTACGGTTATAATGCTATTATGCTACTATATCTTAGTCTTGTGCTTCATGAATATGAATTTGAAAAGGAGGACAAGTGGATATTAAAATTCCTACGGTTTTCCTTTCAAGGAGACACTAAAGGAACAAATCCTACAGTTTTCCTTCGCTCCATTCCTTTGAACCAAATGCATGAATAGTAGTACCATAGGAAACTTTCCAATTCCTATGTTTCTCCTTCACTTTTCCTTTCAAGCACTGGCGATTCTAGTAGGCAGGCTTGAGCAAGGAAAAGCCTACACTCAAAAAAATGTTTTTGTGCTACTTCTACTACTTTGGACCCAGGCCACTGCCCTACTAACTCAACTCCCAGGCCCATCAACAAATGCATATCTTAAACACGCAAAGATAAATAATGATGGCATTCAAGAGAGTCCATCACAGACAACTAAGTTGCCTGGTACCTCACTACTTGTCATATAGTAGGAGAAACTAATCGTATTTCATGTTACTGCGTCTGCTCAGTGGACAATATATATAACATATGGAGTAAAAAAGAGATGCAACAAATGTACAACCTCTTTGGCGAAGCCATGTAGATCTCAGCGTGATTGGGTTGGTCGGTGATGATGATCCGGCTGACTTGGCTGTCGGAGGAGGGGAAGAAGATCTTAGGCATCTTGAGATGGACCCCGGGGTACTGATTCGCTGTGATGGAGGGTTTTGTCGTTGGAGCAACTCTGGTGAGTTGTACGACGCCGAGGCTGAAGTAGGACAGGAGAGACAACGTTAACCTGAGTGGAATTCTAATAGCATCTCCAATAGATGACGTAAAATACATAACCACAAAGTGCTAGATGTAAAATACATCAGCCGCTCATCTCTGAACTTAAGTGTCGAAACTGAATTTAACTGTCGAAACTGAACTTAACTGTTGAAACTGAGTTTTGTTGTTGAAACTGAATTTTACTATCGAAACTGAACGCACTAGAGGTGAGGCTACACGTCACTCGACTGACTTTTTCATCTCTGGTCAGTCGATTTTCCAGCCGTTGGATACGAAATCAAGGGCCTGCAGTTCATCTTCAACCTCCACCCCCCTGAGCTGCCAACCACCACCGGCCAAACAGCCGCCCCCCGCCGCCTCGGCCGGTGTTGCGCCGCCCCGCCCGCCCCGAAAACACTCCCCACCGCCAGCCTGCCGCCGCCCCGGCCATCCC
>NC_041393.1:471792424-471891449 GCF_002162155.2 Triticum dicoccoides | reverse complement strand
CCACCGCCCCCACTCTGAACCCTAAGATAGATAGTAGGGTACCTCTCTGGCGAGCCCCCCTCCCCACTGCAGCTGGTTCTTCCTTAACTCCAGCGAGCTCCCCCAACCCCCTGAAAATCGATTAACCCAAAAGTCGATTCAGTCTACTAAAGTGTAGCTAAATCGGAGCAACATCGCAAGCAAGAGCAAGAGCTAGAGCAGCAGCGCGAGCAAGAGAAATAGCAAGAGCAGACCAGGCAGGGGACCGAGAGCAAGAGCAGAGCAGTAGCGCGAGCGAGAGCTAAAGCAGCAATAGCTCCTACTGATGTGGACGTCACCGCCGAGGGAGCGATGTCGTAGAGGAAGTGGCCGGCGATGCCGCCGTGGATGGAGCCGCGCCGTGTCGGCTCGGGACCGAGCGCCGGCAGCACCGTGAGATCGAATCAAGAAGAAAATGCGGCGATTAGTGTACAACCTCTTTGGTGGCGCCGATTAGGCCGCAGCTTCATCCGAGGAAATGGTGATGACACTACTCTTCCAGTGGTGCAGGTGAAGACGACGGTGTGTGATGTCTACTACGCAACTTTCTTCTTGTAGACATTGTTAGGCCTCCAAGTGCAGAGGTTTGTAGGACAGTAGCAAATTTCCCTCAAGTGGATGACCTAAGGTTTATCAGTCCGTGAGAGGCGTAGGTTAAAGATGGTCTCTCTCAAACAACCCTGCAACCAAATAACAAATAGTCTCTTGTGTCCCCAACACACCCAATACAATGGTAAATTGTATAGGTGCACTAGTTCGGCGAAGAGATGGTGATACAAGTGCAATATGGATGGTAGATACAAGTTTTTGTAATCTAAAAATATAAAAACAGCAAGGTAACTAATGATAAAAGTGAGCGTAAACGGTATTGCAATGCTAGGAAACAAGGCCTAGGGTTCATACTTTCACTAGTGCAAGTTCTCTCAACAACATAACTGGATCATATAACTATCCCTCAACATGCAACAAAGAGTCACTCCAAAGTCACTAATAGCGGAGAACAAACAAAGAGATTATTGTAGGGTAAGAAACCACCTCAAAGTTATCCTTTCTGATTGATCTATTCAAGAGTCCGTAGTAAAATAACACAAAGCTATTCTTTTCGTTCGATCTATCGTAGAGTTAGTACTAGAATAACACCTTAAGACACAAATCAACCAAAGCCCTAATGTAACCTAGATACTCCAATGTCACCTCAAGTATCCGTGGGCATGATTATACGATATGCATCACACAATCTCAGATTCATCTATTCAACCAACACAAAGTACTTCAAAGAGTGCCCCAAAGTTTCTACCGGAGAGTCAAGAAAAAAACGTGTGCCAACCCCTATGCATAAGTTCACAAGGTCACTGAACCCGCAAGTTGATCACCAAAACTTACATCAAGTAGATCACATGAATATCCCATTGTCACCATAGATAAGGACATGCAAGACATACATCAAGTGTTCTCAAATCCTTAAAGACTCAATCCGATAAGATAACTTCAAAGGGAAAACTCAATCCATTACAAGAGAGTAGAGGGGGAGAAACATCATAAGATCCAACTATAATAGCAAAGCTCGCGATACATCAAGATCATGCCAAATCAAGAACACGAGAGAGAGAGATAGAGATAGAGAGAGAGAGAGATCAAACACATAGCTACTAGTACATACCCTCAGCCCCGAGGGTGAACTACTCCCTCCTCGTCATGGAGAGTGCCGGGATGATGAAGATGGCCACCGGTGAGGGATCCCCCTCCGGCAGGGTGCCAGAACAGGGTCCCGAGAGGTTTTTGGTGGCTATAGAGGCTTGCGGCGGCGGAACTCCCAATCTATTATGCTCCTTGATGTTTTTGGGGTATATGGATATATATATAGGTGAAAGAAATCAGTCAGGGGAGCCACGAGGGTGGGGGGCGCGCCTAGGGGGTAGGGCGCGCCCTGGACCCTCGTGGCTTCCTCGAAGCTTCCCTGGCGTCTACTCCAAGTCTCCTGGATTGTGTTTGTTCCAAAAATAAATCTCCCGAAGGTTTCATTCCGTTTGGACTCCGTTTGATATTCCTTTTCTTCAAAACACTGAAATAGGCAAAAAAACAGCAATTTGGGCTGGGCCTCCGGTTAATAGGTTAGTTCCAAAAATGATATAAAAGTGTATAATAAAGCCCATTAAACATCCAAAACAGGGAATATAATAGCATGGAACAATCAAAAATTATAGATACGCTAGAGACGTATCAAGCATCCCCAAGCTTAATTCCCGCTCATCCTCGAGTAGGTAAATGATAAAAATAAAATTTTGATGTGGAATGCTACCTAGCATATTTCTCAATATAAATTTCTTGTTCAGATCCAAATGATTCAAGATAAAAGTTCATATTGACATAAAATAGTAATACTTCAAGCATACTAACAAAGTAATCATGTCTTATCAAAATAACATAGCCAAAGAAAGCTTATCCCTACAAAATCATATAGTTAGGCTATGCTTCACTTTCGTCACACAAAATACTCCCATCATGCACAACCCCAGTTTCAGCCACACAATTAATTCATACTTTTTAATGCGCTTCAGCTTTTTTAACTCTCACGCAATACATGAGCGTAAGCCATGGATATAGCACTATGGGCGGAATAGAATATGATGGTGGAGGTTGTGTGGAGAAGACAAAAAAGGAGAAAGTCTCACATTGACGAGGCTAATAAACGGGCTATGGAGATGCCCATCAATTGATGTCAATGCGAGGAGTAGGGATTGCCATGCAACGGATGCACTAGAGCTATAAATGTATGAAAGCTCAACAAAAGAAACTAAGTGGGTGTGCATCCAATTTGCTTGCTCACAAAGACCTAGGGCATTTTGAGGAAGCCCATCATTGGAATATACAAGCCAAGTTCTATAATGAAAAATTCCCACTACTATATGAAAGTGAAACATAGGAGATTCTCTATCATGAAGATCATGGTGCTACTTTGAAGCACAAGTGTGGAAAAAGGATAGTAACATTGTCCCTTCTCTCTTTTTCTCTCATTTTCTTGGTGGGAATCTTTGGCCTCTTTTTTTGGGCTTCTTTGGCCTCTTTTATTTTTCATAAAGTCCGAAGTCTCATCCCGACTTGTGGGGGAATCATAGTCTCCATCATCCTTTCCTCACTTGGGACAATGCTCTAATAATGAAGATCATCACACTTTTATTTATTTACAACTCAAGGATTACAACTCAATACTTAGAACAAAATATGACTCTATGTGAATGCCTCCGGCGGTGTATCAGGATATGCAATGAATCAAGAGCGACATGTATGAAAGAATTATGAAGGTATCTTTGCCACAAATACGATGTCAACTACATGATCATGCAAAAGCAATGTGACAATGATGGAGTGTGTCATAATAAACGGAACGGTGGAAAGTTGCATGGCAATATATCTCGGAATGGCTATGGAATGCCATAATAGGTAGGTATGGTGGCTGTTTTGAGGAAGATATAAGGAGTTTTATGTGTGGTAGAGCGTATCATATCACGGGGTTTGGATGCACCGGCGAAGTTTGCACCAATTCTCAAGGTGAGAAAGGGCAATGCACGGTACCGTAGAGGCTAGCAATGATGGAAGGGTAAGAGTGCGTATAATCCATGGACTCACATTAGTCATAAAGAACTCATATACTTATTGCAAAAGTTTATTTGCCCTCAAAGCAAAGTACTACTACGCATGCTCCTAGGGGAAGGGTTGGTAGGAGTTAACCATCACGCGATCCGACCTCCACTCATAAGGAAGGCAATCAAAAGAGCACCCCATGCTACAAATTTGTCACACAACGTTTACCATACGTGCATGCTATGGGACTTGCCAACTTTCACACAAGTATTTCTCAATTTCATAATTACCCAACTAGCATGACTCTAACATTACCACCTTTATATCTAATTTTTTTATAAGGAATCAAACTTCTCATAGTATTCAATGCACTTTATATGAAAGTTTTTATTATATCCATCTTGAATGCCCATCATATTAGGACTAATTTTATAACCAAAGCAAATTACCATGTTGTTCTAAAAGACTCTCAAAATAATATAAGTGAAGCATGAGAGTTCATATATTTCTTCAAAATAAAGCCACAACCGTGCTCTAAAAAGATATAAGTGAAGCACTAGAGCAAAAGACAAACTACTCTAAAAGATATAAGTGAAGATCAATGAGTAGTCAAATAATTGTGCAACTATGTGAAGACTCTCTAACATTTAAGAATTTCATATCTTGGTATTTTATTCAAACAACAAGCAAAATAAAACAAAATGACATTTCAAGGATAGCACACATCATGTGAAGAAGCAAAAACTTAGATTCAACCGATACTAACCGATAATTGTTGAAGAAGAAAGGTGGGATGCCTACTGGGCATCCCCAAGCTTGGATGCTTGAGACTTCTTGAAATATTATCTTGGGGTGCCTTGGGCATCCCCAAGCTTGAGCTTTTGTGTCTCCTTAATTCCTTTTATATCTCGGTTTCCTAAATCTCGAAAGCTTCATCCACACCAAACTCAACAAGAACTCGTGAGATAAGTTAGTATAAACCAATGCAAAAATCTTATCATTTTCTACCGTAACAAATCACAAAAATTATTATTCAACATTGCATACCAATGATAAAAGTGAGCGTAAACGGTATTGCAATGCTAGGAAACAAGGCCTAGGGTTCATACACTACAAAAAAATGCACTTTCGTGATGATACGTGTTTGTCACAGTAGGTCGCGTTTTTTGTCATGCATGTACATCCATGAAGATTTTATGATAGAATCAAGATAGTCATACATGTGCTGTCGTAGAAGTGTTCCATGACATTACCAAAATTATCATCACGGAAGTGTCCACTTCCACGATGATAAATCGCGCGTCACAGAAGTGCTTTCGTCAAGGGTGACCGACACGTGGCATCCACGGTAACGGATCGCCGTTAAGCTATCGGGTCCGGTTTTGGATCCGATAACCCATTAACAGCCCCGACCAATGGGGATTTTCCACGTGCAAAATCATCATTGGCTGGAGGAAACACATGTCGGCTCACCGTTGGGACAAATGTCATCCACTCATTGGATCAAAGGCGCCTATGCTACGGCAACACGTGGCACGACCCAACAGAGGCCCATTCCTGTGAAAAGGCCGGCCCGTTTGACTTGGTCAAAAGGTGGCGGCCCGGCCCACGGAAAGCCTGTTAACGGCATGTTCGCATATAGCCCATTTATAGCCCGCTAACCCAGGGCCCTTACGACCTCTCTGAATTAGGCCCGATAGCATCATCTGGGCCGTCCAATATGATTCCAACCCATTTTAACTTCCGACCCATGTGTGGCCCATGACTTCTTTCGGCCCATATGAGGCCCTTTGTAACTTGGCCCATTAACGGTCCGTGGTGAAACTGGCCCGTAATGAAAAGTGTATCACTTTATACCCATTAACGACCCATTATTCTATTGGGCCGTTTCCAGCCCAAGTTATCTTTCGGCCTTCTCACGGCCCATTTATTCTTGGGCTCATTTGCAGCATTCGGTTACATACAGCCCGTTACTGTCATTTTCTGCTTGTGGGCCAAATTCAGCCCGTCGTTACAGTCGGCCTGTTTGTGGACCATTAATATGTTGGGCCATTTTCATGTCAAAAAAACCCGTTGGGCTGTTTTCATAGAGTTATCAAATACGGCCTATTAACGGCCCGTTATGGTCCACGAATAGTACGGCCCATGATTGGCAAAATGATGATACACCCGTAGAAGGCCCATGGATGCTACGACCTGTATAAGGCCCATGGATCATACGGCCAGTAGAAGGCCCATGGATCGTACGACCCGTAGAAGGCCCATGGACCCTACGGCCCATAGAAGGCCCATGGACCCTACGGCCCGTAGAAGGCCCATGGATCCTAAGGCCCGTATAGAAGGCCAATGGATCCTACAGCCCATAGAAGGCCCATGGATCATACGGCCCGTAGGAGGCCCATGGTTAAACAGTCCGTGTGTTGCCATGATTATTTTGGCCTAGTTACCAAAAATAGGCTATTGTGGCCACTAGAAAAACACAGAAAAAGATCTGCAGTGACTACAAGCAAACAACTAAACAAGACAATAAGGAAATAAATAAGCAAGCAATTAACGCTATCCTATTACCGCTATTACACATATTACATCCACTGGGCATCAAAGTTCGCCACCAGTGCAAATATAGGGAACAAAGCAGCATATTACATACACCGGCCGACAAAATTGGCCACCCGTGCAAATAAACATGGCAGCAAAACAAGAGCATAACTGAAACAACTTCAGAAGAGCTCAAGAAACATTGTCTTGGTTATCCACC
The DNA here is from genome assembly GCF_002162155.2 of Triticum dicoccoides. Lineage (NCBI taxonomy): Eukaryota > Viridiplantae > Streptophyta > Magnoliopsida > Poales > Poaceae > Triticum > Triticum dicoccoides. The sequence continues at coordinate 471,885,091 of NC_041393.1, read as the reverse complement.
ATGCTGGCAATAAGCTTAGCAAGCTTATTAGCTTTGTCCTGTTTAGCGTTAAAATCCTCCAACGCTTGCTGTTGCACCAGAAAGTATGCATCTGAATGCTCCAGGGACTTCTATAGTCCTTCTGCTTCTTTTCGTAGCACAACTGATCGATGTCTTTCAGCTTGTAGTTGAGACTCAAGAAACCGAACTAATTCAGACAGTGAGTTTGAATAGCTTGTGCAAGCGGTAGTGGTCAGTAACTCGAACACTAAACCAAGACAGGACTTTGGGGTTGTCTCGTTGTCTTCAAGATAGTCTTCCTTAGCTGTTTTATCAGCTTTGTTGGAGACCAACAAGGATGTGTCACTATCCTGAACCTTATCTGCATTACTTCCTTTACCATTGCTTAATGAGGCACTCTTCCCCAATATTCTGTCAGCATTCTAAAAGAAGAAACAAGCAAACACATAACAAGTTTAGCATGTACTAGTATATGAAACTCATTTCGGTGAACCAGTTCATTAGTAAGGTGGACAGGATGAAACTACCAAGTCTTCTATTGCCAAGTACTAGTACATAATAAAAGAATCAAACAAACATATATCTATGTCCTATGGTCACTTCATTGTCTTGCCAAATCAAAATAGAGACACGGTTCAAATCATATCAGTTCAAGACAAAGCAGCAGTGAAAGAATACAAACCGTGGGAAACTACATGGCACAACAAGATTTTAGATGGGTACCACGGGTCTACATGTACGACAACACTATTGGCTCAGTTGTGATGCTAGTAATGTGCATGATATGAGAAGTCAACTGTATACACAATTGAAATTGAAATCAACAGAGCTATTGATAAGAGCAAACTTGTTAAAGAAACATGCGTGAACATACCTGCTGTGCCATTGGAGTTTCAATTGGATCCTTCAATTTAAAAATAAGTTTGTATGAGTAAATACAGTGATACAAGAGCAAAGCAATCATAGTTAAAAAAGGCGCGCCTAAGCGAGCGCTTAAGCGCGCCTAGGCTCTAGGCCTTGGCAAAACGCAATGCGCATGACTACGCTTAATCAGTGCATAACTGCGCATAAGCATGCGCTTTGGTCAGTAAAGTGCAAGCGGTGGCAAAACGCACAATTAACGCCTAGCGCTTTTTTGAACTATGATAGCAATGGAATCTTAAATTAGAACATTTGTTCTTCAGGTTTAGGCACTTGTTCTACATGAACAGAGTACAGTAAGACGCAAGAATATAGTACTTAAAAATAGAAAATGAGTTCATAGACCTTACCACATTCTTGGTTCGGGACCAGTATAGAACAAGGCGTTCCCAGTCATCGTCCAGCAAATGTGTCTTAGGAGAACATAAGGGAATTTGATGAGTTTCTTTGCCGGTGAAGTACGTTTTCTTCAGGTAATTCCGATACTGCCACCAAACATTCTTGAAGATAGCAGAGGTATTAACACAGGTTACCTCATCCTGAGTTTCCAAATCGGTTCTTCTCTATAGAGAAAATGGGAAAATTTGCTGTATTATAACCACCATGGAGGTAGGATGTATGGGACAAAGCAAAGTAATTGCCATGAATAACATTACTTACACATAACTCCTAGACAAACACCTGCAACTGGCATTTTCCTTCATCTTCAGTATAATATTTCCAAGATGGGAAGATACGCACATACGATTTAACAACATCAAATGCGATAGATGCTAAACTACGACTAGCTGGTTGTGCTTCCTCCACAGGAATAGGCGTACTAACTGGTGGAGTTGGGGTTCGCCGTGGTAGTACTGGCCCTTTGGGCACTAGAGTTGCCTTACTAACTGCTCTTGTTTGGGAGCTCTGTGGTGGAGATGGTGTTGTGTCATCGGGAACTGGGTTACTATCGACTCGGGTTGGGGTTAGATTGGGTGAAGCTGGTTCTCTATCCATCGCAGTAGGGGTACAATCTGCGAGAGTTTGGGTTATGTGTGGTAGGGCTGGTTTTTGTGCATGTACAACCGGGGTGCTATCTCCACCAAGAGTTAGCACTGTTTTATTTGAAGACCGTGTTTTAGTCCGCTAGATACTGGCATCACCCACTCCAATTCAAATGGCTGATAAACAGGAAACATAGTTGAATGTACAGACATTGTAAGAGAGACAGATGCAATAGATAGTGTGGAAAAAAGAGGGCATGAAATAGTTGACATGTATATTGTTTAACTAAAACTGATAGCATGACATAATTTCACATATATGACGTCTATCTAAACTGGATAGCATAGCATAACATAATTCAAAGATATGATGAATAACTAAACATGATCGCATGACATAATTCACCTACATGTTATCTAAGTAATCAGGATCGCATCATTTAATTCACATATGTGATTTATATGCTAAATAGAGGGCATTCGATATGATGTCTGAACTAAGAACATGGTGTTGAATATTGTGTATATGATGTCTAAACTATGCAATGCAAGACACCATATGCATGATATGAGCAGTATAACCGTGCCAAGTTAGAGCATACACCTCGGTGGGGGAATAGGACTGGTCATCTATCTCTGAATCCATCTCTGAGGAGCTATCGGGACCCAACAAGAGATCTGCTTCGACAGGTAGCACTGTCTGCTCTGAAGGCCTTATTTTCACTCCAGATTTTTCCATCTCCCACCCAAATGACTGATTCACAGGAAGAGTAGTTTAATGTACAAACATTGTCGACAAATGGAAATGTAATGAAGAAAAGGATGGGCAAGATATCATTCAAATATATGATGCTTGGTTAAACAGGATGGCATTGCACATTTCACATATATTTTGGCTGGCTAAAAGACATGAGACTGCATAATTCACATATATGATATAGAAACTAAACATGTGGCATTACAGAACATGTCTAAACTAAGCAGATGACATATATGATGTCAAAAGTAGGCACTACAAGGCAACATATGCATGATATGACTAACATCATCATGCCAAGGTAGAGCAAACACCTTGGGGGGTAAATAGGAGTGGTCAGCGGTGTTTGAATCCGCCTCAGAACAGATATGTTCCTCTGGATTACAATCTGGAGAGGGGTGGGGAGGGTTTGCCATTGAACCCACCATGGAGCGATGTCTGCATGACATTGTATTGCCGCGCAAAACTCTTCTCTTTTTCTCTACATGTTCAGCATGACTGTGTACAATATCTGACATGCATACGAAAAAATATGGTGAGATTATGTAAGGAGAGCTTGCAGAAATTTAGAGTGATGTTAGCAACCAGTGGATGGATCCAAAAATAATGATAGCAGACTGATGATTGCTTTAATTTAATAAAAAGACAGATGATGATTGCTTTACTATTTGTTTCCCACCCAAGATGAACAACATAGGCATACCCTAGGTGAACCAGATATTAGACAGACATACTATTCATTGCTGCCTCGATATGTGCCCCACAACTAATTTAGAACTCAAGTTTGAACATTAATCTGGACCTGACTTGGAGTCCAAGAGGTGAACAGGACGATAAAGTAGAAGGTAATTTTAAGCAATGCATAACATAAGCAGAAACAAAAGAGGGAGACCTATCTTGTGGACCCACATACTCCTCAGGTTCATATGCTGAGTAGATGATGGTGATGCCATTGCGGTGGGTGCCGGCGGCAGGGAAGGAGATCTGAGGTGGCGAAAGACGGCCAGGAGTCGTGATGTCTCGTTTGGTGTAGCTTCTGTCGATGGAGCAGCTCAGGTGAGGTGGACGACATCGCGGCAGGAGCAGGACAAACCACACAAAGTTCCCTTAGACACCTACCTGTAACTGAAGTAATTCTGTAAGGGCTCATTTGGCTTGCATGATTCTAAAAACGCAGGAATAGGAAAAACACCGGAATATGATAGGAATGCACATGGTAAACAAAGCATTTGTAAACACAGGATTTCTGTCAACTTGGGTGTTTTGTTTACAGGAATTGGAAGAGCAAAGGAATGCAAAGAAACATGACCAAAATAAAGTGAAACAATATGAAAGCGTGTATAGTTAGAATGTTATTCTGCCACTTATGCACTTGGTCTTGTTTTCATGCATGGGATTTTGAAAAGTAGGTCCAGGTGGATGTTTTGCTTCATTCCTTTCAACAAAATGCATGAATAATTGAATAGTAGAGTGCCAGTGGAAAATTACCTATTGCTATGTTTTTCCGTTGAACCAAAATAGCCCTAATGGATCGACATGAATGTATAGTAATAAGTGATGCAACAAGTCTACAACCTCTTTACCGTAGCCGTGTAGACCTCAGCATCATTGGGTTGGTCGCTGAAGCAGTTGAGGCAGAGGTGGCTGTCGAAGGTGTGGAGGAAGATATGAGGAATCTGTAGATGGCGTCCAGGGCACTGCTCTGTTGTGATGGATCGTTCTGTCATTGGAGTAGCTCCGGTGAGCCGTAAGACGTCAAGGATGAAGTAGCACAAGACAGACATCATCAATCTCAAGTGGGATTCTAATAGCATCTCCAATAGATGATGTAAAATAGATGTAAAATTTACATCACCAAAAACCACCTGACTACAATAGATGAGGTAAAAACTGTTGACTCTGAACTTAACTATCGAAACTGAAATTTACTGCGGAATCTGAATGTTACTGTCGAAACTGAACGCAATGGTAGCAGAGAGGCACTTGACATGTGGTTTAGGGAGGGCCTGCAGTTCATCTTCAACCTGCACCACCCTGAGCCGCCAGCCACCACCGGACGAACCGCCGACCCCAGCGCCGCCTCGCCGCCCCGAAACAACTCTCCACCACCGGTCCGCCGCTGCCCCAGCCAGCCCTCTAGGCCCCCCGCCCCCACCCTGAACCCTAAGATAGATAGTGGGGTACCTCTCTGGCGAGCCCCCATCCCCGCTGTGGGTGGTTCTTCCTTAACTGTGGCAAGCCCCCCAACCCCTGAAAATCAACTGACCCAAAAGTCGATTTAGTCGACTAAAGTGTGGCTAAATCGGGTCGAGCAGCAGCAGCGCGAGCGAGCGAGCGAGAGCCGGAGCAGCAACAGCAGATCTGGCTGGTATGGATGCCGCCACCAAAGGGGCCTTGCACTGGGGGAGAGCAACTGTGGATATGTCGCCCGCGGCGCCGACTTCAAGGTAGCCGCTCCATGGGGGTGCGGGATGGAGCACCGTCGGTGCCAGGAGGTCGAGTTAAGGAGAAGGTGTGATGTGATGAGTGTACAACATCTTTGGTGGCGCCGAGTAGGCCTCGGCTTCGTCCGAGGAGTCGATGAGGATGCTGTGCAGATTAAGGCATCGCTGTGGGGATGGAGCAGCCGCGATAGACGAGGCGATCATCGGAGCAGCTCCTTGGAGGTGGAGGACGGGGCAGCTGAACCGGCAGGACGACGAGATGGACGACGGATCCTCATCTGGGGAGGTGGAAGAGGGACGTCGAGCTATTGCAGTGGACGACGTCGTCGGGGAAGAAGCTCCGGCTGGGCAACGGTGAGGTGGCGGACAGAGGAGGGTGGGGTTTCGCGGCTGGAGCGGAGAGGTTATGGCGGCCTGGGATTTCGAATGGCGAAAAGGGGGCGATGGGAGGAGGTGAACCATGACTTAGGGACGCGCTTGTCCAAAATGTAGGGTGTGTTACAAAAGTACCCCCCACTGATTTGAACTAGCGGCCCTTTCGGCTCAGGGTTAGAAGGGGGATTTCGCGTTTCGGGATTTGGCAGCTGGAGGGAATTTTCGCGCGCGTTGTAATTTCAGGATAGCAAGGCGCGGGATGTGAAGGCGCCAGTTTTGGGAGCACGATATCTGAATTTTCGGGATATAACAAGGCGCGGGTTGAATTTTAGGGACAAGCCTAACGTGTAGTAATATTGTACTTGTACGTACCAAATCAATTCAACCAAAAAGAAAACAAAAAAAATAAAACTATTCACACCACACAAAGAGAGAGTCTTGTCCCGCTTTACTATACAAATGCTATTCAAAACTACTCCCTCCTTCCATCTATATAGGGCCTAATGCATTTTTTGATGCTAACTTTGACCAAATATTAGAGCAATAATATATGACATGCAACTTACACAAAGCACACCGTTAAATTCGTCTGTGAAAGGTTCTTTCAATGATATAATTTTGACATTGTGCATGTCATTTACTATTAATCTTGTCAATAGTCAAAGGCGGTCTTAAAAAACTCATTATGCCCTATATAGATGGAAGGAGGGAGTATGAATCCATGTTATGTCCAATTAAATTTTTTCGCTTGCTGTATAATGCATGTAACCTACTCATACCAACATTTTAGTGCATTCCAAATGTCTATAGTACCGCTGCAATTCGAATTAAATTTAAATTCGTTTCTCTATTTCAATAAGAATCTACAATCATGATTGTTGCCAACTTCAACCATCATTCGTGTATTACCTTAATAACACACCACATGATTACTACAAAGATAGATATGAACTATGTGCACTACATGAACTCGAATTCTATTTTTTGAATACACTTGATGTTGATTCCAAATAATAGTACATTTGATGTACTAACTATATATTCATAATCTAAACCATGTTCCATACGTACACCATGTTTATCACACAAAGTATAGTGCCCCACCCCCTACATTATGACAAGTATTTAGACCCGAGTTGCAAAAGCCACACATTAGCTGAAATTATAATCAATGTTCTACATTATGATATCTTCTTCAAGTATCTATATCCACTTTTTTATAACGAATTATGATCTTTGTTCATCTTTTACACCTTGACGATCCTCTTCTATTTGTAGCTAGCTAGCACTAACTTTCTATCATGCATGCACACGCCCGCCCCCTCTCACCCACCCTTAGCATCCCCTCCATTGCGCACGTTCATTATTTCTCTTTAGGCCGTCCACCCGCAGTGTGTGTAGGCCCCCGGCTCCTTCTTTCCGGCACACACCGGTCGATATACCTCTCTAGTCAAGTGTGCCTACAACAAACACATATATACTTCCCCTCTTATCTTCTCACCGTCCATGCCCCCCTATGTCCAATACGGTTCCACGCAGGTGCACACTCCCTCCCCTCTTTTCATTGATCACATACTCGCACACTCCTCGCCCCTCGACATGGTAGGCCTCTCGCACCACCTCCTAGTCGCACCCCTTTCCCCCTGTCTGTCTCTCCGGACCTTATTTGCTTCTAACACATGCATGCGTGTATATGAACTGATCTCCCTACATATAGCCAGGTCGATTATAATTCGTTTTCCCCATGCACCGATACACTTACCTCCCTAGTTATGTCTCTCCCTTTCTCGGACACACGACTGTTGATCTTCCTATGTAGTTATGTATGCTTACCACAACCATATCGTCTCCCCTCATCATCCTTGCATACCTCCCGACCTGTCTCTCACACGCACGTGCATAGACAGACAGACATCCCCCGCCCTCTCTTATTGATATTGCACTCATACCCTCCGTTTGTCTAGCAGGCCTCGACGCCACTCCACCACCAACCCTCCGATGCTCTACCTTTGTCTTTCTCCCAACCTTATTCCTCTGCTACACATATCCATGGATGTCGATCGATCTCCCTCAATACATAGCTAGGTCTCTCTCCTTCCCAACACATATACTAGTCGATCGGTATGTGCCCCCTCCCACATCGATAGTCGAACCTTGTAGGTAGGTATCCATGCCATGGAGAAAAACTGCACCTCTGCCCTCTCAAATTCCAGTAGGCTAGCCGCCCTGTATCTTTGACATGGGCAAACACAAATTCGATGGCACTCTTTATCGATCGTGCAGCCACACACTTCATCCCTGTTTTCAATTCTATCGGTATCTCACATCCATGACTCCATTTCACACACATTGCATATGTTACGTTTTTCTGTTTGAGATATCATCAACACATTGCCTCTGTTTCGCACAAACCATCTCTCTCACACCCACCCACATACATACCTGCACCTAAAGAAGAAGTGCACACATGACGCACATTCTCACATCTCATTCCCGGCCACACCCGCGCGGGTACATGGTGGAGTTCGTTTCTGTACGAAAAGGCAGCCCACGTGATAATTTGACGCGTGTAGCGGTTGTTTACTCGAAGGAGGCTCGGGTACCATGCCTAGATGGAACAAAGTTCGACTTGACGCGTTAGTATTAAATATAAAGTTATATATTCCTCAATGGCACGTACAGAATATAAAATGATTGCCGTGGGGAAAATGGAAAAAATGGGTTTGTCTCTCGTCACACCATCTCACACAAGGCGGCCGTGGCCTCTCTCTCTCTCAGCGTTGGGCAGTGATCCGGCCGCATCCGTCCGCCGGCGGAAAGGGAGGATGTGCATCGTCTCTCTGTTCGACAGCGTTGAGGTAGCACGTCCCAATCTGCGGTACCCGCCGTTCTCTCTGACCAAGCTCCGGCGTGGCAGGGCCTTCGCCACTTGCTCGCTGCCGAAGTATGGGTAGATCCCGGCCACCGGTGCCCTCCTAGTTAGATCCCGACGACCCTTAGGTACAGCTTCCTTCAGCCTTGCTCCACTACCCATCTTCCCATGTTGCTGCTTGTGGATCTTCTTTAGTTGTTTTCTTAAATCATATCTCGGTCGGCGTACTTTCCATCTTGAAATCTCGTCCTCAAACCATTTTTGATAAACCACCATGTGCTATCTTTCCCTTATTACATGGAATATGCTTCTTTTTTGTTAGCGTATGTGTCTTCAACTCGTGTTATTGGGCAGTAATTGTTTCCTTTCTACCTCCTTTTGCAAACAGGGCTATCCATTTTCACCTCCTAGCTATTGCAACCTTTTGGTGAACTGCACAAATCACTTTTTTCTTAAGAGTGTTTTGTGCAGTTACACCAAAATGTCACACGGGCAACATTTTTACATTTCTGTGGGACTGCAGAAAGGGAGATTGGTTTTGCTATCCTCCTGATCCAACTACATGCCTAATCTTCTCCAACAAGAAGTTAGTCCTAAAGAGAGATCGCAGAGGTGATCGGCTTCTATTTATGTGTGTTATGTTTCATCATCTAGTTCCACTATTATTATAATCACACTGATTGGATATCTTTGCAAACAGGGATGGTCTGCTCGATTTTAGTGGAGCTGCACAAAATGATCGGATTGTGGTGTCCTCCATACACCTCTTTTTTGGCTCCAGAGCTAGGTGAAACTAGCTGCCAAGCAATGAACACTGTGCCAAGGAAATGGAGCCATGCCTACGAACAACATCGATCAATTATATTTTTTTCTTTATTTGTACACCTTCTCACAACTTTGTCTAAAGTTGTGATGTGAATATTGGCGCTGATCTGCGGACCATTGAGATGCATTAGCCATGGTAGCCATGGTAGTTTCATTTGTATTTGATGGAATGTTGTAACGAGATAATCTCGAGGCAAGACACATGAATCCTAAGTTGAAACCTTTTTTTCCGCGGGAACCAAAGTTGAAACCTTCATAGCATCACAGTACAATTTCATTAAAATTATGCATACATATAAACAAATCCTGAAGGATTGATAGCAATGCCAGAAACAATTCAACTTCGCTTCACCGACAAGTTGGACAGCCTTCATCCGGCTCCACCTACCATGCAACAATATTGAGTGCACAACACAACTGTAGGGAAAGATTCACCCCAGTCATTGTGCCGCAGTAGTAATGACTAGTGAGCAGTCAAATCACAGAGCCCCACCTTCACCACAGTAAGTTGCTTGGACGAAGCAACCATCATTTCTCTATTCCTTGAATCCGCTGGTACTCCCATATTCCCATAGTAATAAGTTGCTCGGGCGAATCAACCATCACTTCACCTTTCCCACAGTAAGTACTAGTACCACATTTTTTACTCTAGAAACAACCACACGCGAATATTGGATGGTAGCAGCACAACAACTGAATCAAAATCCCTATAGTATGAGAATAAATTTGAACATAATCCATTGATTCACTCTATCCAATGGTCATAGTTGGAAAATCAAAACAAAACCAAGCATTGGATCAACTCTTTTAGCACTCAGATTGTTGCCCCCTGCTCAACCGCTTGCCCACCTAGCCCTCCTATATATCCGCTCACGTGTGATGACCACAGGAGCTATCCATTCAGATTGTATGTTAAAAAAATAAAGGTCGATAACTAATGCAACAAACTTTCAAAAAAAAAACTAATGCGGCACCTCGGGCCAATGTGGCAAGATCGCATTTTGCATGAGAAATTACACACCATGTTTCGTTGAGATGTGGTCCCGTTCCAACATGTCAGTGAGACGACGACGAGTCCTTTTCTACTAGTATTTCCGAACGGACGTGTAGGTCGGGGCGCCTCTTTGTGTACCGTGGCAAACTGGCAACCGTCCATCGACTCTTCGCCTTTCCCTCTCGACTTGGAACTCCTGTCGCACACTCTTCCTCCCTCCTCCATTTGCCTTCACCCTTCCTTCTGCCATTATTCGATCGTCTTCTCCATGGAGGGAACAGACCGGAAACGGCCCCGTTATTCTTGCCCCGATCTGAAATATGACGTGGTGGAGGAACTCGTTGATCGGTGCGATGTCATCACCTCAGCTAGCATGGCAGGTTCGTTCAAGACCATTCTCGACTCAACTAATAACATCATTACAAGGAACCCAAGGTTCAAGGAGCGGTTTGATCTCCCCTATCTTCTTTGCCGTGACCCTGATGACTGGCGCGTGGACGATGGAGGCCTCTCCTTATGCAAGTTGATGCCGCTTGATAATGATACGTATGATGTTAAGATGCCATCGCTTGAGGGCAAAGATTGGGCAGGCGCAAATGGAGATTGGGTTGTTTATATTGGGTACAACTGCTAGTGGGAACTTGTGAATGTGTACACTCATCACCAGGTGCCACTTTGAAAAATCTCAGCAGACTGCCCAGAGGTTGAGCACACCGGTATTGTACGCACGTTCAAATCCGATCATAGTGACTGTCTTCTATGGAAGATAGCAATTTGTCGAGTTCCCAACCGCTCTTGGAATTACAAGAACTATGAAGTTGTTGCTATATTAGACAAGCTTGTTGTCGTCCTTTGTGGTTCGACTCGATGGATATTGCTCAAAAATCAGTTTCTATACACGGATGTGTACTGTGATGCAATTCAATACGACAGTCTTGTGTTTTCTTCCACCACTCATGGCACTGTTTTTGCATGGGATCCTCGTAGTTTCGGTATGTTTGTCTTCCACCGTAATTATAATTGTTTCATCCACATGCATGCGGGTTAGCAAGTTTCCCTTTACTAATTAACCTTCTTCTTGTGTTTCCAAGGTCCTATGAACATTCCACCACCTATACTTGAAATTTTTTATAACAGGGGGAGATGACGATGGTGATGATCACGAGCATGAGGATGAGCCAAACTTATATACTCAGTGGCGCCTGGCAACTAATTCCGATGGATCACCTCTTCTTGTCTGTATACAACACACTGAGTTTGTTACTACTGAGGGAGCACGTGTTGTCTCCCGTGGTCGCACTCTCCGGACCTATTCCAACACCCATTGCATGGTATTCGGGATGGATACTAGTGTGCTAGCGCCAACACCTTCTCCCTGGTATAGAATTGATAGTCTTGGAGAAACTCGCTCTTCCTTGGACAAAACTATCCGATGATGGTGAAAGGCGATCCAACTGCTGTTGACACAACGTTACTAGTACCATTTATGAGAAGCAACTGTATCTATACCTCGTACATTTGGGTGGTTCCCTACCCTGGTACTGATATAGTAGGCTGCTTCAGCCTGGATGATCAGTCCTACGTTAGTCTCAAGATTGACAATAGATGGCCCGTCCTAGAGAATCACTTGTGGTTCAAAGCAAGCGTTTCCAACGCCAAGGATTGGTTGAGTTGAAGTTCATTTCATTGCTTGTTATTTGTTGTGTGATGAAAACTTTAGTATTTATAATGTATCCTCGTTGTCGATGTGGGTTGATGACCTGTTGTATGTAATAAAATGATATGCCTGTGATAAACTTACTAAATTTATGAATGGCTTTCGAGTCGCTTCTCTGAGTGAGTGGTGCAACGAGGCAAAAATATATTTTCCGAATACATAATTCTACGTGCATTGCAATAGGTTATTGGATGAGGCCAATTAACAATAGTAGTACACTATTTGTACTAGCTTCACATGCTTCGCGCATCGGGCGGGTGTTTTTACTGTAGCCATATGTTAATGTGTTCGCTGTACGTAACCAGCACCTCGAATCCTCGATACTACTAGTACTATATAGTAAATAGTAGGAGTAGTAGGGTGGCATGGGCCAGAACAAGCATTCACGTCTAGGAGTACGACACACGCCACTAGCACGACATCCATTTGACACCATATTTCTTGGAGTCTGTGCTAGAGCAATCTCTTTAACCTCGTCGTTTCTCTAACTCAGCCACCGCACAGAGGGCGAGGTGGGGGTTTGCCGATAGTCGGTTTCCTCAACTGCGGTCCCACTTGTAAGGCCAACTCCAACGCACAACCCCAAATGGACCCCAAATTTTGACTAGACAAGCAAGACCAAAGAAAACAAGAACCACAAGAATACATTTTAGAAGATATCCAACTTTCATAACTGCTCCTGTAAGTTGGATTAGTGCCTTCTCGATGCATTCATTGTTGATCCGCGGAGGCTCGATCTTGCGTGCTTCTTTCTTCTTCGAGTGTAAAGAAGTAGACATTGCTTCCTCGCATCTAGTCTCATGTCTAGCCTCTATTCTAGTAGGAGTATCAACAAGTGCACTAGTCTCATCTCTAGCCTCTATGCTAGCTAAAAGTGCTAGAACATCTACTAAATTGTGCTCTATCAATATATTGATGTACTCTTCTTCCCAATACCAAAACTTGCATCCATAATACACAATAAAAAAATTTAAGTTAGCACAACTAGTCTAATCCGAGAGCACAACCGAAGATTTGGTAGGGTTCTTCCTCCTTTTGCCGACACGTGGGACATCCAGCATCCAGGTCGTGTCATGCAAGAAAATAGAGTGGTAGTTGAAGCCACGTGATGTGCATCTTGGGTTAAACTGTAAATAGAATCTTACTACTCTTGAGTAACTCCAAAAGCAGCCACCGAAGATCTTTATTGGATTTGTTTTTCATCACCAGCACGTCGAGGTGAAAGATGTGCAGGTTCAGTGGGTCCTCTTGCGTTTTCACTGACATGTGGGACCGCATATGAGCAAACAAATGATGGGCTCCGCGCGTCCGCTGGCTGGCTGAGAAGAGAGATAGAGGAGGGCTGAGCATGGACTACATGAAATTTGTTCTACGTAACCAACACCTCGATATTCGCGTGTGGTTGTTTCTAGAATAAAAAAAGGAGGTACCCCTACTTATGTTACTTCCACTACGCCTAGCCTAAGGTTAGTGGGTGACCTTGCACTTGGCTCTTCGCCTCTTCCAGAAGTCGATGGTTCTACAGTAGTACTTCTGGCAATCTGACACCAAATGAACTGCTGCACGTCCACCGCTTGTAAGCAAAAGTTTCTCCTCGTGCTGCGAGCCACCGCACACGCGTTGGCGAGGGAGAAGGTGTAATCAAGCTTCTCGTCGTTCTGCGAGTTGACGGGACACATCAAAGTTATTTAGTATGTACTCTCTCCAAAAAAAGGGCTGACCATGTCATTGCTACCATCCCGTGCTCCGTCGTTGAGTACATGCACTATTCAGGTGCCATCGAGGAGAAAAAATATTGCGTAGGTGCCATCGAAGTGCATGACTCACTTACGCACTGGTTATCTGATTATCTCCATTTTCTTGCATGACACGTGCACCTCGATGCTAGATGTCTCGCGTGTTGGGAAAAGGACGAACAAAGCTCATGTAAAAGAAAAGAGTTGAAGAGGATAGATTCCCGACGACCGAGAAGGAGCAAGGAACCTCGCGGTGGAGTGTCTGCAAGGAACCTTGCGCGTTTTCCCCTGTTTTTTTGCCGACTGCCCACCTATAAACAAATAAAAGAACATGAACTCTTCTCTAACCACTAGAAACGGCACATCAGGATGCTAAGTTGAAGATGTTTTATAGTTTATATTGATAACCACGCAACAAGCCACACATGTACAGGACGCATGCAACCATGCATGTACACAAGCCAACGCACTAACTCCATCCGATCCAACTCATGCACATACGCGCACAACATGGAGCACACAACGCATGTACACAACACGTGCATGCACACACACTCAGCTGCAGAATGCACGTGAATAACGCATGCATGCGCACACACTCGGCTGCATGGAGGCGTGCGTCATCTGCGGTGACGTCCGTTTCTTCCTGCGGTCACCAAACTAGTCTCTCTCTTCTTAATTAACTTGCCACATCATATTTTATGCCTACGTCACAGGCTTAGCAGCTATACATGGTGGAGCACTAGGAGAGGCCAACGCTGGTCATAGTGGGGAGTAACTTATACTGTAACATATTACTTTGTTACTCTAAACATCTCTATAAACCGGAAAGGAGGGAGTAGTAACATAGACTAGTGTCATATGCAGAGTATGGGAGCACATGATATTTCCCCGTCCGGACCGATCCCAAGTTGGCTTCTCACCTTCTTGGCCTAACCAAAACCCCTCTCCCCTTCCCCGCGCGCTTCCCGCCCGGCTCTCCACATTGATGGAAAGTTAGGGCGACGCGACCTCTCACTGCTTCCGCCGTTGAAGTGGCGCGCCGATCGAGGGCATCGCCCGCAGCACGCCCGACATTTCAGACTACAAAGTGGAGAGTAACTTTAGAGCAAGTACTACAATTAGATGACATAAGCAGTCTATAAGGATTTAAATATAGTATTTGTGCTTAGTTGAAGGAGAGAGAAGAGGAGAGAGAAGAGAAGCGGATTGTAAACGTGTAGCCGGTTGTACTCCAACATACTTTGTGAGACAAAAGGTGGGGCCATTATTAATGATATAGTATTTATACTAAAGGGACTAACGGACACCTTATTACTCCTTTTTTTGAGACAAACCTTGGTGGGGCTATTATTTACTTGGACGTGGGGTTTGGGGGCCAAAGGCCTACTATTATACTCGCACGACCGACCTGACATGCTCTACCCTAGCCGCCGCTGTATCATATGGTTTCGCACCGTTCCAGATCTTAGCGCCGCCACACAATTCTTCTCCAGCCCTCCTTCCGGCGTGCACTACAAGAAGGGACAGCAGCCCTTCGAACCCCGCCTTTTGTGATCCTTTATGGGAGAGGGGCGATCAGGTTTTTGGGGAGCACACTCCTGTGACTGCTGCCAGCAACGACTTCCTCAATGATAGCCTTCTTCCCCGACCTCGGTAACCTCTTCATCAATGACATGAGTGACAACATCAACCATAGCGGTTCTACTCCCACTGTACAGTATGTGATTCTGTCCTCCTGGTTTAGTCCGCATCATTACTTTGATGTTTGCAATTGTTGTCATGATCTATTTACTGCTGATTCGGATTAAATCTCATAGTAAATTGCTCATATATTCAACAATCCAATCCAAAAACCTGATTATAGGCAATTTACTCCGAGTGGTTTTGCTGCGCTTTTGAAGCCGCCTACTTTTAAGGGGGTGCAATATAAAAGGTGGCGCACAAGAGCAGTATATTGGTTTCAGATCATGTACTGCTATGACGCCACTAAGGGTAAGCCTGAGGGCGATCTTAATCCTACACGGTAGGAAGCTTTTCAGAACATGGATACCCTCTTCAAATCCGCCCTGTTGAGTGTTCTTGACGATTCCATTGTGGATTCATATATGTCGTTTGACAGCGGCAAAGACATGTGGGCTGCGCTCGAGGCCACGTTTGGGCCCTCGGGCGCTGGCAACGAGTTGTACGTCATGGAGCAATTCTGTGACTACAAGATGACTGATGAGCGCTCTGTTGTTCAGCAGACTCATGAGATACAGTCACTCTCTAAGGATCTTGAGTACTTTAAGTGTGTGTTGCCGGACAAATTTATTGTTGGGACCATCATTACCAAGCTTCCACCTTTGTGGAACGATTTTGCTACTTCTCTGAAAAACAAGAGACATGAGTTTTCTGTTTTGGATCTCATTAGCACTCTTGATTCTGAGGAGAAGGCAAGAGCAAAAGACACACGTGCTCGGGTCGCTGAGGGAGCTTCTAGTGCCCACATGGTACACGAGAAGAACTTCCAGCCCAACCAGCCCCAAAACAACAAGAACAAATCTCAGGGGAAAGGCAAGTTTGATGCAAAGAACAAGCCGTCACATTCTACCAACTTCAAGAAGAATTCTCATAACGGGAAGGGATACTGTCGGTGTCAAAACCATCGGATCTCGGGTAGGGGGTCCCGAACTGTGCGTCTTAGGATCAATGGTAACAGGAGGCAAGGGACACAATGTTTACCCAGGTTCGGGCCCTCTCGATGGAGGTAAAACCCTACTCCTGCTTGATTAATATTGATGATATGGGTAGTACAAGAGTTGATCTACCACGAGATCAAAGAGGCTAAACCCTAGAAGCTAGCCTATGGTATGATTGTTGTTGTCTCTATCGACTAGCCTGGCCTTGGTTTATATAATGCACCAGAGGCCTAGGATAACAAGAGTCCTAGCCGAATACGCCGGTGGGGGAGGAGTCCTTGTCTTGATTGCCAAGTCTTGCGGAATCTTCTTTGTATGCGGCAGCTGACCGGACTGGCCCATGAGTATACGGCCATGGGGGTCCTCGGCCCAATCTAACAGATTGGGAGATGACGTGGTGAGTACCCCCTAGTCCAGGACACCGTCAGTAGCCCCCTGAACCGGTCTTCAAGTTTAGGGACGCTCCTCGATTCTTCCGAACCATTCTTCATCTTCAGTCGTCGGTCTTGAAAACTGGTTCAACAAATCTTCTCATCTTCGATCTTGAGGATCGCCGAAATGCATTCGACAAATTTACACGTCGGGTATCCGAGGAGCCCCTTTAAGTTTCCGGCCTTTATCAATGCCTTGTTATTTTTATGCCACACCTCGGGTTTGAAGTTGTTCCCAGGCAGCAACGTCCTCCTGCGTCCGAGATCCAATGCCGGACTGCATTCGAGGTATCTTTTGCAGCCGAGCACCAATGCCAGACTGCTTCCCAGCTCTAACACCGGACTATGTATCCGAGCTCCAAGGCGAACCGTATCCGAGGTGTTGTAAATCACCTTGGTTCAAAGAAGTTTGAAGGAGTTTAGCCGAGCTTAATGCCGTAAATGCCCTCTATGGAGCCAGCCACTAGCGCCCGAGCTTTATGCCGGACTGCTTCCAAGGTGGTGCACCACCCCGAATGTGGGCCGATTTTTGTCAATATTTTTGATTGGTTGAATTTATTCTCTGCCGAGATACATAGCCAGTAGCCCTCAAGGTGGGTATCAGTCTAAAACCCGAGATGCCCATGAAGGATGACATAAGACCGCTGATCCCCGTAGCTGCTGAGACTCAGGTTGATTTGCAAAATCGGTCAGAGGATCAAGTCCTAGCTAGGCAGAATACTTCGGGACACAAAAAGCGGCATGCTCAGTCCTCAAGACTCAGGTTGGGTGTGGCCGACCAACCTGAGGATCAAAATCTCCTCGGAGACTGTATTACACTTAACATTTTCTGCATTGGACATGCAATGCAGTAGCCCCCGAGACACTGGTCGGGTGGCAACACCAGATCAGGGGATCGATGTGCCCCTTTAATATTGGTAAATAATAAGCCCGAAGCCCAGTAGCCCCCGAGCCTTAATGCGGGCACGGGAGGCCGAATTAAGGATCGATATCCATAGTAAAATCACAAATTATGTGTAATGACTCTATGTATCCAAGTACTTTATGTCATTAATGCTCGGATCCGCATTGTACAAAACTTTGTTGACCGACCATTGGCTTCAACCTCCTCGGCCAGTAGCCGAGGAGTGTTTGTCCTATTTTATAAAGCCTTTATGAGGGCAAAGATTTACGACAAACAAGGCAATCTAGCCATACGGTTTTATAAACAAAGGTACGCAGAGAGATATGTTATATTGCTGTTTAACAGAAGAAATGTCTTCCAAAGAAAATAGTCCCGCTATCGGTTCATTTCTTTGGGTTGTCATGCAAAGCATGATCATGAAACCTCATCTCTAATGTAAGAGTAAAATATCGAGGATTCAGTTTGGGAGGCCAGTTAATAGCCCCCGGTAGTGTTCAACGACAGTCGAGGTCAAGCCGTAAACACTTCGGCCATTGTTATGAATGGCTCGTCGTTTAACACCGTCATCGGATCGCTGACCAGTTTACGCTTATTGTGACAGTCGGTTTTCGGCTTTCTCCACTGAGGTGCTTAACCATGTGAGCTAGAAGCACAATCGCAGTGGTTATCCCTTTGCACATCTAGCCGGACAAAGCGGAACATATGAGGCAAGCGCAGGAGCCGGGCAACCCAACTATTGACCGAAGACACAATTCGAAATGATGCATATATAGCAATATCCGAGAATGTTTTTGCCGAATCTCTAAAGGTGTCCGGCGTTGCACTGCGAGACTTGTGCTGAAAACACACAAATAGTTTAAAAGTGCCATGGGCTCGAAAAGCCAAAAAACTTATTCAAAAGGTTAATGTCCGAACTAGATCAAGTGTTCGGTGCCCATCCAAAAATTGGACTTTAGAAAAAAAAGGTGCTTCTGCCGTGCTTTAACATGACACATCTTATCTCAAAACTTCAAGCGGGTCAGCCTACCAACCTCCTATCCCGAAGGCGGAGTACTTCTTACTAGGCCAGTTTAGCAAACTAAACTCTAGCGGCTTTGAGAGAGAAATTAGGCTCCCCGGCTAGTGACCGCACACTTGTGTCGAAAAAAGGAGTGATAAATAATAATAAAAACTTTGCAACGACTAAGAAGAGAAACACTTATCATAAAACGACTCATATAAATTTAAGAGCCCCCAAGTGACTTGGGTAAAAGAATGATTGCATGTACCGAAGTACTTATATGATATCTATGTTCAACCGAACTTTAAACGCGTCTTAACCGACCGTCGGCTTCTCCCTCTTCGGTCAAGGACTGAAAAGTGTTATGTACTCCATCTGTCGAGAATATCGACGGTGTTTCCAATAACCAGGCAATCAGGCCATAAGGCTGTAACAGACAAAGCGCGCTCAGGGAACTTATGCTATATTACTGCAAAGTGTAAGAAGCATCTTCGAAGAAAATAGTACCCCCACTGATACCTTTCTTCGGTGCTCATTGTTATTATAAGACTTGTGCAATAGATTTTTTGTACTCATGAGTTCCGTTGTGTGCCGACCATGATTGAAAACAATAAGAGCGCTAGCTTTCGGCTTCGCCCAGTCTGAGGTCAGGCTCGGGTGACCCGATCGTGACAATCGCAGAGGTGCTCCCTTTACTCCCTAGCCAAACAATCGGGAACGTAGGGGTAAGCACAGGAGCCAGGCAACCCAGCTTGCAAATCGCTTAAGTCAATATGGTGCATATTGTGGCATAATACACGAACAAGGAACGTAGCCGTACAAGTATAACCATATGCAAGAGGAAAAAGCTTCATGAAGGAAGCCCCCAAGTAAACGGGGTATTTGAATTTGCGCGTCACAAACAAAGTTTGGACAAGGAAATTTTTACAAGCAACTTTTTTCCAAAAAAGTATAATGCTTGGCCGAGCCGAACACAAGTTAAAAATTTAAAACTTTGAGAATGAAGACAACTTAGCTGGTTAATGTGTTCGGTATTGATGACGCGGTCCGAGCTTGATGCGGGACAAGGTTCCATCCCCGAGCCGGTCCCGAGGTGGCGGAGCAAAGAGCTCGGCACTCCGAAGTGGTGACATAGCACGGTCAATGCAGGACGGCAGGGTGATGCCGAAGTCCCCGACATGGCGTAATGAAGTGTTGACGAAGCCCCCCGTCCAGCCGAGGTGACGCCGAAGGATATAGTCCGGCTGGATCATTTTCCTGTGCACAAAAAATAGTGCAAACCGGAGATAATAGTAATAATAATAAAAATAAAAAAATCATTGCATAACATATAATTTATGCAAAGTGAGTAATAAAAGAAATATGGCCTGGCGCCGAAGTCAATGTCGATGCAGGGCGGCAGCGTGATGCGGTTAAGGCATGGCAAGGCCCGAATTCACAGGTCGGTTCGTGTTCCGGATGCGGCGTTCGCCGGACTATGTACGGAAACTGACCGAATCACCATGCGATCGTCGTTAATGCGGCCACCATTTGATAGACATGCGTACATATGACGAACAAACCAGATTAATAATTCATTGGAAAAAATGAACCCTAACAAGCAAAAAATACTAGGATTAATAGCACCTGGCTTATTTGTTGTAGCAATCCGAAGAAAGGTGATTCCCAAAATTGGGACTCGATCCGCACACCTATCGCTTGATGGGCGATAAAGCAACGGCACGGCGATGCTGGCAAAGGTTGGCTCGCCGAGGCAAAGCCATCGGTCCAGCTAACGTGACGGAGCTGGTCGGCCAGCGATGCCGAAGTCTTTGGAGTAGGTTGATGAAGAGATGATGAAGCCCCTGGTCCAACGATGCAGGTCGTGACATGGTCGATGCCGGCTTGATGAAGTGACCGTGTGGCGATGCAGGTGTGTCCGCTCCGTGTAATCCATGGAGCGGCGATGTTGGTGACGATTTATCCTTCGCAATGACGAAATATTTTTCGGCTGGCCGAGATGATGATCCGAAGAAATTGAGCTCGGCTCAACAAAGCAACGATGTGTCTAACGCAGGTCGGCCGCAGTGGAGTGATGTTGTCGGGCTGGTTTGACACCGACGCGACGGTGAAGTTCGTATTGCAAGAATACTTTTAATACTACTGGGATGCGTTTGAGAATAAAACACAACACCCCATACAAAAACTTCCTTCAAAAGGGATGTCTGAGATCCCGTTCATAAAGAAGATGAATTCGGGTCGGATTCGTTCTCGCGCAGAAAACAGATCCAAAAAGCTATGCACTAATTGGAAGTTTCCCGGAGTTTGGATGGTCGGATCGAGCTGAATTTTTGGTAGGTGGTAGATATGGGAATTCCGCAGCAAATCAACGGTTGGATCCTCCACAAGGACATCCGAGCTAGATGCTGGATACCACGCCCTAAACTCGTCCGAATTTTCGTCCAGATTCAACAGGGCTCCGGTATATCGGAGATTGTCGGAGATTCCTCCATCGGAACTCGACGAAATTTTTGCAGGGTTGTTGTAGACTTAATTCCGCATAATTCCACCAAAGTAATCATTTAAGCGACACTCGAGGAGGCGGTGACGGCGGATACAAGTTTGCTGTTCAGAAAAACAGCACGGTCGCCTGAGGGCAATGTTGACGTTGAGCCCCCGAGCTCCATGGATGACTCCTCCATGATCTTGATAGAGATCGGAGTTGGTGTTGATGAAGGCCTTCATCCGAACATGACGATCGGAGGTAGGGCGCAGTCCTCGGTCAAACCAAGGTGACCGAGCTGGTGACGAAGAAGCCGACGTCGCAGTTGACCTGCAGTCGAGCCATTGGTCCTTTCGCCGATCACACAGCGGAACTCTCAATGAAAGCACCAATGTCGGTGTCAAAACCGGCGGATCTCGGGTAGGGGGTTCGGAACTGTGCGTCTTAGGATCAATGGTAACAGGAGGCAAGGGACACAATGTTTACCCATGTTCGGGCCCTCTCGATGGAGGTAAAACCCTACTCCTGCTTGATTAATATTGATGATATGGGTAGTACAAGAGTTGATCTACCACGAGATCAGAGAGGCTAAACCCTAGAGGCTAGCTTATGGTATGATTGTTGTTGTCTCTATCGACTAGCCTAGCCTTGGTTTATATAATGCACCAGAGTCCTAGGATAACAAGAGTCCTAGCCGAATACGCCGGTGGGGGAGGAGTCCTTGTCTTGATCGCCAAGTCTTGCAGAATCTTCCTTGTATGTGGCAGCTGACCGGACTGGCTCATGAGTATACGGCCATGGGGGTCCTCGGCCCAATCTAACAGATCGGGAGATGACGTGGTGAGTACCCCCTAGTCCAGGACACCGCCAGATACAAACCTCAATTTTGGTAGCATCGCATAAAATTTATATGGCTGCATCTACCTGCTGTCAGCTAACCTCATGGTGCTCCAGGTATTCCTACATTCACAACTAGGTACAATGACCACCGCAAGATGAAATTAGCTTATTCGTACGTTGACTTGCTGAATGCAGTGCGGAACGATCTTGTCATGTGTGGAGGAGCAAACAAGCAGTGTAGACGAAGGTGGAAATCAACCAAGGACTTATGAAATTATATATAATCTTCCTTAGGCAGGTCAATATCCCCTTCGTCCAGATGATCGTGTTTTGTCATGCCGAGCTATCGATATGTGCTACTGTTTTGCAACACCGTTTAAGTATAGCTACTGTTTTCCTATCTTTTCAGATTCAGGACAATGAATATGATTTCAGGGGAACTGCACAATATGGACTCATGCTGAGTCATCTCTATTGCCTCATGTGTTTGCTGCAAATGTGTCAGCATCAATTGCAAGATTAGGTAGCTAGCTAGCTGTGGAGTTGCCAACATGCTCAAAGTGCTCGCAACATTGAGAAGAAACAAGCATGCCCAGGAAATTAATGCATGCGTAGGGAGGCCCTTTGCTCAGAGAAGCATCGACCGATTTTCTTTATTTCCACCCCTTCTCACAGCTTTGTATTGGTTATAGTATGGTGAATCATTGAGATGCATAAACATGCTGAACTTTTGTTCTTCTGAATGACAGTATGCATACCGTATCTTCTGAAGCTTAGTTTCCAGAAAACCCCCGCTCACCTTCTTCCTCACTCATACAGAAAACGCCTGCTCCTCTTCTTCCACTCCTCCAGAAATGCACAGCCCTCCTTCTTCCTCACTCGCACTGCCACTAGGCTCGTCTCTGGCTACTCTGCTCAAACCCGTGAGCTCGGCATGACACCCACAATGAAAACGGAGTCGGCTAGCCCCAGTGCCAAGAAGATGAGGCTCCCGCCAGCGGCGACGTCGGTTGTAGATCTCGCACCTGGTAGCGCGGGGAGAAGCAACGAGCCCCCCCCTCCCACCCGGATCTGAGGAACCGGTAGAATCTCTGGTGAACCGCATCAGCGATCTCCCGGACGTCATCCTTGAGGAGATCATCTCGCTTCCCCCCACCAAGGATTGCTGCTGCACACAAGTCCTCTCAACTCGGTGGAGCCCTCTATGGCGCACCGCGCCACTCAATCTCGACTGTCATCAGATATCTGTCCTTCCTGAATTTGATCTCCTCAGAGCCATCGTCTCTTCTCACCAGTAGGGCCTCGTTCAATGCCTCTGCATCCCGACACGCTACCTGCTGTCCATACCCGACAAGGTGGACGCTTGGCTGAAATCCCCTGAATTCGGAAAACTCCAGTAGTTTGAGGTGTACCATTACCCCAAAAGTTTCATACCACGAACACACCAAGAATTCGTGCCCACACCACCGTTGTCCATCTCGCGGTTTTCCTCCTCTCTCCACAACGCCACCTTCACCCCAGTGCCATCTACCAGACGATCTGGTACAAATGCTTCAACTCCCACTGCTAAAAAAACTTTGCTTGTGATGGTTTATCTGTCGGAGGCCTCACTGCACAACATCATCCACTCCAGTTGCCATGCCCTGGAGCGCTTGCTGATTGTTTTGGGAATATAAATCCGTATCCATTGTCTCCAAATAAAGTCGCCTCACCTTAAAAGCATCGGAATTTGTTTTGAAGGACAACAACTCATCATCAAAGATGCCCCTTCACTTCAAAGGTTGCTCCTTGATAATTGTTATACACCTTCACAAATAACTGTTGTCTCTGCGCCCAAACTGGAGACCTTGGGTGTAATTGTGACCCGTTTAATAATCACAAGGAGTTGGTGTTTGGCTCCTCACTTTTTCAGGTACTGTATATTAGCATCTACACATTTGTAATCATATGCTACATTTTTCATTTGTGCGCATAAGTTTTATATCATCTTGGAGTACACTTTGGGTACTAATATTATGTTATGTGCTCAATAAAGAGTTCGCCCATTGATAGCCTATCAATGCTGCTGGATTCTGTCAAGATCATATATACCAGAATGTTTAGTTTTGATCTGGACACAATTATTGGCTTGTTGCGATGCTTTCGATCTCTGGAGAATTTATATATAGAGGTGATGATTTCATGCACATTGAAAGCCCATTTATATTGTACTAGAATTAACTGTTCAACTATCGTTTTTCGACATACTCTTTTTTCAGACCTTAATTGTTTTCAATCTTCATGTCTACTTAGGCAGAACCACATGGAGAAAAACATATAACCAATCGGTGGCGTAATAAGCACCAGGATTTTCTCAGTTCTCATGACATTCGTTTGAGGACAATAACGATGGAATGATAAGCATCCAACTTGGCAAACAGAAGCTTTGTCACATTCTTCTTGTTTAATGGGAGGTTACTGTCCATGAGGCTTAATTTTTACGGCAAGAGATTTCTCACGGACGGACATGTTGAACAGCAAAAAAAGAAGTTTCAGGTGGACAAATGGGCTTCTAAACGTGCTCGACTTCTATTTACAAGAAGTTGTAGTCATCCTGAAATAAATTTTCTTGCACAGGATGTTGATTTTATGGATCAGACCGATCCATTTGTTTATGACTGCAAAAAAGAGTGGTTGGGTTAGATGTTACCGTCATGTTCAATCTAGGTTTTGTCTAAAAAAATTGATGAACAATTAATCCTTGGGCTTTTTATACCATTTGTATGCTTGAGTTGCATGTTGTTGCCCTCGTACTCCCCTCCACCTGCCACTACACTACCGCATCTTCCACGGCTGTTGTTCGTTCCCGTACGAGGCCTCGCCATCGTTCTTTGCCTTGGTTCGCTTGTTGTGCCCGCCTCCGTCTGGCATTGTCAACATGGTCAACAACCAAGAGGAATCAGGAGATGACTGTACGTGGAGAGGCTGACAGTAGGGACCCACCAGGGTCATTGCATTTCGCAAGCAGGTGCCTCGTTTTTACAAGCCAAAAAAATACTTCCTCCTAATTGTTTGACAACTAGGTCCCACGCCATTGTCAATGTAGTCAATAAACGAGAAAATTACACAATGAGCGGATAACACCAGAGACCCAGCAGCTCACCAGTTGTTTTTTAGTTTCAGAGATAGAGCTCAACTGCACGCTGTGCGGGGGCTGTGGCCCGTCTAGCCCACGCTTATGCTTTTATTACGCACATGATGAACCCAGTTGATATATTTTTTCTTTCTGAAAATGGCTAGCCCAGTTCTTTTTTTGGAGAATACCAAAACCGAGGTCTACTTGCTTTTCTCAGCCCTGCTAGGCCGCAAATCTTTCAAGACGAGGAGGGATGTAAGTAGTAAGAAATGGGCTTCCCCAGAAAATGGCTATAAGTTGTAAGAAATGGGCTGTAAATTTTTAAACCAAAGCTAACCGGCAATTGCATTAAAATATCATTTTTCAGGATTTTTCTACTCTCTACTCTTATAAAAACCAAAGCCAACTAGCAATTACATTATAATATCATATTTTCTCCCACAAGATAAACTACTCATACAAATGCATCTTCATGTTCCGTGCAACGAACGGGCATCTTGCTAGTTAAGATTCTAAATTTCATTCTTTGTTTGCGGAGAATTGTTTTTTGAATTTTATTTTGATATATTTTTTTGAAAATTATTTTTAACATGACTCGAAATTTTGTGATTAAAAGAGTTTGGACCCTACCAAAATATGCAAAATTTCGTTGAATGTTTTAGCAGTGCCCAGAATATATGGTCTGTATGCTAATAAAAAGAATATGGGCTTCAAATATCCTTAAGAATTAGCAAATGGGCTGTAAATTATTGAAAATAATGGCTAATGGGCTGTATGTTGTTTTCCACAGATTTGGAGGCTGACTTCTGGGCCTACTAGGTTGACGATGACGCTGTCCTAAATTTTTTTTGACGCGTACGCAAGGCTTTGTCAACTTAGTCAACACATAGCAGTGACTGTTGGATGTCCATCCAATGGCCGCCGTGCTTCTTCAATCTCTGATCTTCCTGCTCCAGCCGCCCAAACCAGCGCCGGCGAGACTGCCTGCTCCCTCCTCCCGTGGCTGGACGTGCTGCCGCCAGACCATCCCTCTAACCACCCACAAATCATGTTATTTTTCAGTGATGTCAGCCTCATCCTGCAGCTGACCAGTCAGTGCTCGTACTCCGCTCAGTGTGGGCATCCGTTGCGGTGGCTTTGCCCGCTCCTGGTGGTTCTCTTCCCGGGCCTCGCCCTTGTCCACCGTGTTTGTCCTCTCGGTGCGGCGAGGTCAACATGGTCAACAAACAACAACCATCGGAAGAGGCTGACAATAGGGGCCCGCACAGGGAAATGCCTCCTTATTACGTGCAAAATAATGATTCCTCCACCTGATAGCTCGGACCCATCGAAAGGGCCTCTGTATTTCGTGAAAAAAACGTTCCCCCGCTGTCAGCTCGGACCCACCAGAAGTGCCTCCTTATTACACACAAAAAAATGAATACTCCCCCTGCTAGCTGGGACTCACCTTGGTGGGAGGTTGACTTGTGGGCCTACTAAGTTGACGGGGATGGAGGGCTTTGTCAACTTAGTCAATATGAACGGTTCTAGCTCCAGTGACTGTATGATGTCCATCCAACGGCGTAGTGCTTCTTCAACCTTTGGTCTTCGTGCTCCAGCCGCCCAAAGCAGCGCCGGTCGTGCCGAATGCTCCTGCCTCCCGTGGTCGGCTGTGCTGCCGCGGAGGACTCACCGCCCCTACTATTCCCACTGCTGGCCAGGCCCTGCGGCGATGGTAGCCTCACACCGCAGCCGAACCAATGAACCTTCGTACTCCTCTCCGCGCGGGCTTCCACTGCTGCGTCTTCCCCGGCTTCGCGTCGTCCCCTTCCTAGGCCTCGCCATCATCCACCGCCCTGGTGCTCTCCGTGCGGTGTGGTCAACATGGTCAAGGAACGACTTCCATTGGGAAGAGTAATGTACGTGGAGAGACTGACAGCTGGGTCCACGTTGGCCTCAAGGAAGTGCCTCCTTATTATGCGCAAAATAATTATTCCTCCACCATATAGCAGGGACCCACCGGACGGTCCACCGTATTTCACGAAAAAAAACGTTTCCCCCCTGACTGCTGGGACCCACTAGCTACATCTTCACACGCAAAGAAGTGCGTCCGAGCAAAAAAAACCGATTCGCCCCCTGACAGCTGGGACCCACCAGCTACATCTTCGCACGCAAGTGCCTGACAGTCAGGACCCACCTGGTCGAAGCGTACGTAGCATTGTCATTTTGGTCGTGAACATGTACGTACATAGTGGTCAATGTAGAGGCGCGCACATGTCGTAGTAGAGGCGCGCACATGTCGTAGTAGAGGCGTGCACGTAGCATGTACACGTACGTACAACGGCCAGGGTGCAAGAAAGTAAATACGGACACGTACGTACATATGGCGGGGTCTCGAACGCCTACTCGCGCATACATACGGCCAGGACTCGTGTACATGGCTGGGTCGGAACGGAGAAACTACGTCGTCGTCGTGTTCATGGGGAGGCAACGGGATGCGTCGTGTTCATCGGGAGGCAACGGAATGCGTCGTGTTCATCGGGAGGCAACGGAACACGTGGGAGCCAACCGGCTTGGACAGAACATGTGATGTAAACGAGGCCTGGCGTACCGCACAATGGAGGAAACGACCTTGTGTTCGACCGGCCACGTTCGAAACGGGATTTTGTTCATCGGGAGGGGTCTGGCATACCGCAAAATGGAGGAAACGGACTTGTGTTGGACCTCCTACGGTCGAAATGGTGTCCTATTGATCGGGAGGGGTGTGGCGTACCGCAAAACAGAGGAAATGGACTTGTGTTGGAGCACTATGGTCGAAACGAGGGTCCTGTTCATCGGGAGGGGTGTGGCGTACTAAAAAACGGGACTCCACGGGATACTGTTCATCTCCACCGTCGACCTCCTCCAGCCTCCACGGGCTACTGTTCATCCACCATCGACCTCCTCCAGCCTCCACCTGCGACTGTTCATCCACGGGCTCCTGTTCATCCAGCCTCCACCGCACACTACTCTACCAGCTACTGTTCAACCACCCCTCTCCACGGGCTCCTTTTCAACCACCCCTCCACGGGCTACTATTCATCCACCACTCCACTGTCTATTGTTCATCCAACCCTCCATGGGGTCGTCCTATTCATCCAGCCCTCCACGGGGTCCTGTTCATCCAGCCCCAACCGGCTCGATCGATCGGGGTCCTGTTCATCCAGAGGCAACACCACGGGGTCCTGTTCACCCACCCCACCGCTCACTGTTCATCCACCCCCCCGCAATGCTCACTGTTCATCTAGAGGCAGCATCGGTTGGCTTCAGTTAGCAGCAGTAGCGAAGGAATCGCTCGATCGGGTTCAGGTAACAGCCATCGATCGATCGCTCGGGTTCAGTAACACGTAGTCTGCAGTGCAATCGCTCGGGTTCAGTTAGAGCCCAACGCCTCGCTCGAGTTCAGTTACAGCCAACGCCTCGCACACACGCGCGTATGTGTACGAGAGAAACGCGCATCGCTCGGCCCCCGACCACCCACCGTAATCGGGAACTCCTCAAAATTTCCCCCGCCCTCGCTTCTACCATGGTTTTTTCCGTCATGGACGGCCCAAAGAATGTCATGCAACTGCGTCTCCGGCCCTCCCAGGACGAAAAGCCCATTTTTTGTCATGATTTTTTGTCATAAAAGTAGGTGCCCACCACATCTATGATGATACCGGATTTTGTCACAATTATGATCATAGAAGTGTCATAAGTATGACAGAAAAAATTTCGTTCGGCCCAAAATGTCACGGATGTGTCTTTTTTTGTAGTGATACTTTCACTAGTGCAAGTTCTCTCAACAATAATACCATAACTGGATCATATAACTATCCCTCAACATGCAACAAAGAGTCACTCCAAAGTCACTAATAGCGGAGAGCAAACCAAGAGATTATTGTAGGGTACGAAACCACCTCAAAGTTATCCTTTCTGATCGATCTATTCAAGAGTCTGTAGTAAAATAACACAAAGCTATTCTTTCTGTTTGATCTATCATAGAGTTCGTACTAGAATAATACCTTAAGACACAAATCAACCAAAACCCTAATGTCACCTAGATACTCCAATGTCACCTCACGTATCCGTGGGCATGATTATACGATATGCATCACACAATCTCAGATTCATCTATTCAACCAACACAAAGTACTTCAAAGAGTGCCCCAAAGTTTCTACCGGAGAGTCAAGACGAAAACGTGTGCCAACCCCTATGCATATAAGTTCACAAGGTCACTGAACCCGCAAGTTGATCACCAAAACGTACATCAAGTAGATCACGTGAATATCCCATTGTCACCACAGATAAGCACATGCAAGACATACATCAAGTGTTCTCAAATCCTTAAGATTCAATCCAATAAGATAACTTCAAAGGGAAAACTCAATCCATTACAAGAGAGTAGAGGGGGAGAAACATCATAAGATCCAACTATAATAGCCAAGCTCGCGATACATCAAGATCGTGCCAAATCAAGAACACGAGAGGGAGAGATCAAATACATAGCTACTGGTACATACCCTCAGCCCCGAGGGTGAACTACTGCCTCCTCGTCATGGAGAGTGCCGGGATGATGAAGATGACCACCGGTGAGGGATCCCCCTCCGGCAGGGTGCCGAAACAGGGTCCCGATAGGTTTTTGGTGGCTACAGAGGCTTGCGGCGCCGGAACTCCCGATCTATTGTGCTCCTGGATGTTTCGGTTATATGGATATATATAGGTGAAAGAAGTCGGTCAGGGGAGCCACGAGGGGCCCACGAGGGTGGGGGCGTGCCCAGGGGGTAGGGCATGCCCTGGACCCTTGTGGCTTCCTCGAAGCTTCCCTGACATCTACTCCAAGTCTCCTGGACTGCGTTTGTTCCAAAAATAACTCTCCTGGAGGTTTCATTCTGTTTGGACTCCGTTTGATATTCCTTTTCTTCGAAACACTGAAATTGGCAAAAAAACAGCAATTTGGGCCGGGCCTCCGGTTAATTGGTTAGTCCCAAAAATGATATAAAAGTGTATAGTAAAGCCCATTAAACATCCAAAACAGGTAATATAATAGCATGGACCAATAAAAAATTATAGATACACTGGAGACGTATCAATGTGGAAATTAAGGTGGCGCGAAAGATGAGGGGAACGTCGGGGCAGCTCCTTGGAGGTGGAGGACGGGGTGGCTGAACCGGCGGGACAACGAGATCGACGACGGATCCTCATCCGGTACGGTGGATGAGGTACGTCGAGGTGTTGTTGTGGACGACGTCGTCGGGGAAGAGGGTCCTGCTGGGTGGCGGACGGAGGAGGGTGTGGGGCTTCGTGGGTTTTCACGACCTCGGTGTACGAATGGATGGGCGGATGGGATGGGAGTGGGGAACCATGGCTTAGGGACGCACTTCTCTAAAATGTGGGTTAAGTTATGAAAGTACCCCCCACCGATTTGAGGCGGTTCTTTTGGTTCGGGGGTATCACGGGCATTTCGCGTGTCGGGATTTCACAAGAGGTGTGAGTTTTCGCGCGCGTTGTAATTTTGGAATGACAAGGCGCGGGTTGAGATGGAGGGAGTTGTCGGAGCACAACAAGACAAAGATATATCTTAAATATTTCAGGCTTACAAGGCGCGGGTTGAAATTTCAGGACAAGCCTGATGTGTATTGTACCAAATCAACTCGCACTTTCGTCGACGAAAAAACAAAAAAAAATTAATTCGCAGCACACAAGAGAGTCTAGTCCCGTGTACTGTACCAAATCAATTCGCACTACAAAAGTCATTCAAAACTTTGAATTCATGTTATGTTCAATTAAAATATTTCGCTACGTGTATAATGCTGCAACCGACTACTCAAATGAATGTTTTAGTGCATTCCAAATGTATATACTACCACTTCAATATGAACTAAATTTGAATTCGTTTCTCTATTTGAATAAGATCTACAATAATGATTGTTGTGAAGTCAAACCATTTGATTTCGTTTCTCTATTTTAATAAGATCTACAATCATCATTATTGTCAAGTTAAACCATCGTTTGTGTATTATCTTCACAACACACCACATGATTACTCTCGAGTTACATATGAACTATGTGTACTATTTGAATTCGAACTCGATTTTTTGAATCCACTTTATGTTTATTTCAAATCACAGTACATTTCAAGCTCTGGCTAGATCTTCATAATCTAAACCATGTCTCATACGTATAATGTGTTTATCACATAATGTATGGTGCCCCTCCCCCTACGCCTACAAGTATTTAGATGTGAGTTGCAAACACCACACATTACCACAAGTTTAACTAAAATGTGAGATTGTTTGATATATAGTATTGTTTAGATTGTTCGATATTTAGTTGTAAGTTGCAAACGCCACAAATTATCACAAATTCAAATAAAATGTGAGATTGTTCGATGTATAGTATGGTTTAGATTGTTCGACATTCAGCTGTGAGTTGCAAACACCATGCATTATCACATTATGGTATAACATGTGCAAAACCACAACACGCGTATCACCGCTATATTCATGCATGCATATGTTTATAACACTATGATCTCCTATTCAAATATATGAATCCACTTTCATATCAAATTATGATCTTTGTTAGTCTCTTACACCCACACAATCCTCTAACCTTTGTAGCTAGCACTAACTTCCTCTCATGCATGCACACACCCTCCTCGCCCCCCCTCAGCATTCTATCCATCGTGCACATTCATTTTTTTCTTTAGGTTGTTCTCCCACAGTCTCCACAGCTCCTTTCTGACACACACCGATCGATAAACATCTCCAACGATGTTTGGCTACAACATACACATGCACCTTCCATCTCCTCCTTTCCGTGTCCATGCCTCGTGTCTCTCATACGGTCCCACGCACGTGTAAACTCTCGCACCTCTTTTCATTGATCTCACAACCGCACACTCCTCCCCCTATCTAGCTAGTAGCTCGGCCTCTCGCACCACCTCCTAGCTCCATTCTCTTTGTCTATCCGTCTCGATTGGCCTTATTTGCCTCTATCAAATGGATGTACACCGACCGATCTCCCGCTATACATATAGCTAGCTAGGTCCTTATAACTTGTTTTCCCCACGCGTGAATCGATCTACCTCATTAGTTATGTCTCTCCCTTCCTCCGACAAACAACAATTGATCTACCGACCTAGTTAGGTTTGCTTACAAACACATGGTTCCCCTTCATCACCCATGCATGCGTCCCGACAGATCTATCACGCACAGGCACACACAAAAACACATCCCCACTCTTATTGATAATATTGCAGTTCCACCCTCAGTTTGTCTAGTAGGCCTCTCCCACCATCTTCGAGAAGCAACTCCATCACCCATCCATCACTCTACCCCTCTCCCTCCCTCTCTATCTCCTCTCTCTCTCTTTCTGTCCCATCCTATTTCCCGTTCTTCAGTTATATATGGATGTCGACCGGTCTCCCTCAAGACATAGCTGGGTCTCTCCTTCTCAACACATCTACGAGTAATTCTACCTCTATAGTTAGGCCTATGCCTCCCCCTCCCCCCTCCCACACACACACCGATACATCGAGTGCTCTAGTCATGTCTCCCTGCCACACACAAACTTGACATGTGCCCTCTGACGTTCCGGTAGGTCACTCGCCCTATATCTTTGACTTGCACACACACACAATTTCGATGGATCTCTTCATCGATCTCGCACCCACCCACTTGATCCTCTCTTCGACTCTATCGATATCTATGACCCCTCCCTCTCTTCTCGTGGATCTCCCGGTCCTCTATATATGATACGGGTAGGCCTCCATTTCACACACATTGCATGCAAAAATTTGTTTGAAATGTCATCGACACATATTCCCACAAATACATTCACGAAATCACACCCCCCAAACAAAAAACACTCATGAATGCACACGCCATCTGTCTAGGTTTGTATCTCTCTCACACACAGCCACGTAGGTGGGGGACGTGCACGGAGAGAAGAGGTGCATGCATGGCACACATACTCCCGTCTCTTTCCCAACCACACCTGCGTGGGTACACGGTGGAGCTCATTTCTGTATGAAAACGCAGCACACGTGGTAATTTGACACGTGTACTGGTTGTCCACTTGATGGAGGGAGGATCGTGTACCATGGGTGAACAAACAAATTGCGACTTGATGCGTTATCTTAAAAAAGAGGCAAAACATGTGGGGCCTACCTTAGAGGCAAGGCTCTATACACTGGAGTACTTTTGATGTGCCCCGTCAACTCGCAGAATGAGGAGAAACTTGATTAGTACGCCGTCTCCCCCGCCCACAGGCGCGGTGGCTCGCAGGATGAGGTGAAGCTTGCTTACTAGTACTGTATGCCTTACGCTCGCTCCCTCGCCCACGCGCGTGGTGGCTCGTAGGACGAGGAGAAAATTTTACTACAACCTTCGTTTACTCCTCGTCCCTACCTTGGTTAGAGAGATTATCATATTGTTTGGAATGTACATGTCCTTTAGTAGATTTCAGTATGAACTACTAGTACATACTCCAAACACTGATGTATATAAACGTATTTTAGAGTGTAGATTCACTCATTTTGCTTCGTATGTAGTCCATATTGAAACGGACGTAATAGTACGCACTCTCCCTCGCCCCTCGACCCTCGCCCATGTGGTGGACGTACAACAATTTATTTGGTCTCATATATCCAGAACGATATGTACTGCAGTACCATTATTGCTCGACTTCCCAAAGAGGCGAAGAGCCAATCGCAAGGTTAATATTTTGGAGATGCCAAGTGCAAGGTTTATAGGAGAACGAGTAGTAGGTGCCACGTCATTTATAAATTAAGTTTTTTTCTTCAGTGGCACATATGCAATATAATAGGTTGATAGAGAGAAAAGGAAACCGCTCCACTATATACATAGTCAGGACGGGCCAGCCTACATGGTTGCTTGCTGGGGTTGCTTTCTTCACACTATCACACAAAATGACTGTGGCCACATCTCTAATATCCCGGTGGATGATGTCCGCCGGGGGAAGGGGTGGATGCTTAGTGTAGATGCGGCCCCCGTCATCGACGGTGAAAACCCACTGTCGGCACGTCCCGATCAGGGGTCCCCGCCGTTCCCTCTCACAAAGCCGGTGAGGTTGCCTTCGCCCCTTTCTCACTACCGTGATGTGGGAAGTTGCCGCCTCCTGCCGCCCTCCTCAAGGTTGAGCTACGTCCCGCCATCCCTCAGGTACAACTCCCTGTATAGCTGGCTTGCACCACTGCTCGAGCTTCCCACATCACTCCATGTGGATATTTCTCTACTTCTTTGCCCCGCACATACCTCTACTGGCTTCTACGTACTGTATTTGTGATGAGTTTATGTCTCATAAACTAGTCCCAGTAATCTTATTCTAATCATGTTTCTTCAATTTCTTTGCCACAGGGATGCTCATCTCGATTTTGGTGAAACTGCATAAAATGATTCGATGGTCAAAGGGTTGCAAACTTCACTTCTTGGGAAGCTCCAACGCCGCCAGCAAATTAAAGCCTGGTTAGGGTTTATGGTTCAAGGGCTAGGGACTGCATGGATCGTTTTTTTCTTTAGTTGTCTCTGTTCCAAAATAAGTGTCAACGTTAGTAGTAGTACAACTTTGTACTAAAGTTTGCATAAAGTTGAGACACTTATTTTGGAACGGAGGGAGTACATATTGGCTATGATCTGTCAATCATTGAGATGCAATACCATGCATGTCATTCTCCTTTGTATTTGATGAAATGTTGCAACGGACAACACGCAAGATACATGAAACAGAAGCTGGAAGCTTCATAGTATTGTACAAATTTATCTCGCTGATAAAGTACAGTAAGTACTATACTAGTACTATGTAAAGAGTTAGGTGTCGCATGGTGTCCAGAAAATATGTTAATAGTGTGAGGTGGGCCATGTAATCACTGAGCCTGCGTGTTTTCACTGCTCTCGCACTCCTCCACTGTAAGAATGGAGAAAATTGTAATCTAGTAGTACCTCCTTTCACCGAAAGCGTGGGACATCCAGCAGTCCTACAACCTCAGTAATAATGACCAATGAGCCGTCAAATCACATAGACCCAGAAGTAAGTTGGACGGACGAAACAACCATCACTCTTGAATCCGCTTGTCCCTTCAATGCAGGCGCTAGTGAGAGGTCGCGTCCGCTCTGCCCGGGCATGAATGCAGCACCGATTCTTTGGAGCGGCGCTGACCGTTTTGGGCGGGAAGGGCGCGCGGGCGATGGAGGGGCTTTGGTTGGGCCAGGCTGGTCAGGAGCGGGCATGGCAGTTGTCCGCCTGTCCCGACCGAACGCCCGGAAATGAGAGGATGCACCGACTCTCGCGGCTAAATTGTACACTACACACCATCTCTCTGCAGGAGTAGGTCGATCTGTCGCTCTCTCTAACACACACATGATGTTAAACACACACACACACACACAGGTTCATAGAATAGGAAAATCGTGTGAGTGCGAAGCCACAGGAAGTGAGATACAAATGGAGTACATGCAAGAAGAGAAGAGGTGACGAATATTCCATCAAACCTGGACTGAGGAGTAGTACTCCCTCCGTCTAGGTGTTAAGTCATCTTACGGAAATCAGATATTCCCAAAATGTTTAGGCACCGTCCATTAACTTTGCATCTCAATCCCCTCTTGGCCTCGTTGCTAGCGAGCATTGTTACTTAGGGAGCGTTTAGATCCTTAGAAAGAACAACTTATAGCCTAGCCGGGCAAGGTTAGGCGTTTGGAACTGTTAAAATATGTTAGCTTTTGTGGGCCAGCTAGCTTGGGTGGGCTAGAAAAACCTTCCTAGCTCAGGAGAGCCAGATTGACTAGCTTCGACGGCAAAATTCATATAGTAGTAACATATATTAGTAACATATGCATGTTACTAGTCCAAGTTACTCACCACTATGACTAGCCTAAGCAACGTAGACAAATGCTCCTTACTCTGCCTTGTTATCTCCCCCGGGAACCCAATGCATGGAGCACAACTACGCGTTGATCAGTCAAGAAAACAAAGTTGGCTTGCATGCGAGTTAATACGTGGCCCTGTATGGTAGCTAAAACGACATCTCTTAGTTGTTTGGATTAATTGTTGCATTTAGAGATAGAAATCAGGGCTTTGATTGGAGGAAGGACCGGTCAAGTTTCTCCTTCTCCTCCAATCTGCTTGCACCTTGGTTCCGCTGCACCTTCTAACGTGACTTATTACACCTAGACGGAGGGAGTAGTACGAGATACGGTGGCACACTGACTTAGGTCGAATACAAGTGCCTAAAATTGTGTGCATGTTATAATAAGGATTCACTTAAAATAGTACGTGAGCAAACAGAGGGAGCAATTGGACAGTGTTCACGAGCAGTACCGAGATGTGTGAGGTAATATACACCGCTGGCGCTTTTAATTTTTCTTATTAATTTGTTTGTTTCACCCTCTGATTGGTGGGACCCAATGTACAATGTGGAGAGAGGTAAGGTGACTAAGGCTGCATTATTTCTGTACTACCAACACTGCTTTAAATCCCAAAACACCTTAGACTAGTCACAATGGATAGTAACTTAGACTAGTAACATGCATATGTTACTAGTCCATGTTACTACCTCTATAGTGGGGAGTAACATTGTGTGGTATCATGCAACACTTCATTTATTAGATTGTAGACTCATTTTGTCTTGGTATGTGTGATGTTACAGTAACTGGATATGTTACCACATGCCTCTCTTTCCTCATTAATTACTCACCACGTCATCTATTTTGCCTAAATATGCGTGATGTTACCACCTCCCATTGTGGATAGTCTTACCACCAAAGCCACATGACATGATTATGATTTAAATCCCAATGACTCCCACGCAAAAAAAACACGACATGCTTGTCACACGAATGCAGGAATGTATAAAAGGTTATTTTCCTCTCGCTGAACATAACGGGAGGGCTGTGTAGTTGGGTAGCCTGTTCACTCATCAAACTTGAGGTCTCGGGTTCGATAACTACACTTGAGCATAATTTTGTTTTTGTTCGACTTCTTTCTTCCACCCAATGACAGGTAGGCCCCGCATGAAAGAGAGAGAAAGTGATCTGGGGTGGTTCCAGGAGGATTCTTTGAATGGTCAAAATGGATGGATACAGAGCTATACGATCTCGTAGTGACCGTATAATCACCTCATCACATATAAGTTGCAGCCTCGGTGCTTGTTTTCTAGGGTTTGCACTGTTCACACTCTCTCTCCAATATATATATACATGTTGGAGCCTCAACGCTTGTGGTTCCTCTCTTCACACTCTCTCACCCTCTCCAGATCTAAACAAGACTTCATTGGCTTCTCTCTCTTCCCTCACTGCTGGTCAAAGAGCCGGCAGGATTCGTCCGCCCGGAAGGGAAGGAGGCTTAACACTGTCGCCGTTGGTGAGGGAGGGAATCCACTACTGGCGCAGCTGTTCACTTTCACCCAACGGTAGCGCAAGAGGGCCTCCGACCCCTTCTTCTTCGCCGCCGCACATAGTGTGGGTCGAACAACCTCCGGTTCCCACCGAACCACACCCCAAGAACCTTAAGGTATAATTTACTTATTCCACATGCACTGCTCTAGCTGCATGTGGGCTTTTCCTCTTCTGCACTCGAATCTAGGTGTTGGATCAAACAGGAAAGTAGTGGGTAAAGTTGTATATCATGATTCTAGGACGTGGTTCAAAGAGGAAAGGAATGGGGGAAAGTAGTGGAGAAAGTTGTATAGCATGAATCTAGGGCGTGGTTCAAAAAGGAAAGGAAGGGGGGAAAGTAGTGGGGAAAGTTGTATAGCATGAATCTAAGACGTGGTTGAAAGAGGAAAGGAATGGGGGAAAGTAGTGGGGAAAGTTATATAGCATCAATCTAGGACGTGGTTCAAAGAGGAAAGGAAGGGGGAAATTACTAGTACGGATTGGCTATCCAGCACCTACGTTGGTCGAAAAGGGAAAATAATGACAAATGAAGTACACACATATGTAATGAACTGATCTTTTGTTTTGGGGGATTAGGCTGTAGAGTTTGAGGAGGACTAGATTTGCTGTGCTCACATAGGGAAAGGTGTCTAAAGATAACAAAACTGGGACAAACACAAATATGCTCCTTGGTTGTTTGTTCTTTGTTGCAACAGACTATGCATCACCCCTTCATACTCCCTCCGTACGAAAATACTTGTCATCAAAATAGATAAAAAGATGTATCTAGAACTAAAATATGTCTAAATGCATCCCCTTTTATCCATTTTGATGACAAGTATTTCCGGACGGAGGGAGTACATCGGTAGATGCACATGATCCTGGTGCGTCCACTGTCCCGTGCAACTCTTTAGCTGTTGTTAATCTAAGGCCCTGTTTGGTTAAAAACTCCCTAGTCCCTACCTGCTTGGTTCCAGGGACTAAACATGGACTAGAGGTCATTAAATGACATGCTAAAAGACCATGTTACCCCTACTAATGAACTAATAGAGACAAGGTGCGATGCGGGGCAGGGGCAACTGTTGGAAAAAGTCCCAAAAAGACTCTCCCTCGGGGTCTTATTTCTTTAGTCCCAAATGCCCACTTTTAGTCCCTAAAAGTCCCTCCTGTTTGGTCTAGATGGGACTGACATGGAGTTTTTTTAGTCCCTACACCAAAATGTCCCTGTAAACAAGCACCTTCTAATAATGCCGCTGGAAAATTGATGCAATGCCATAGTTAAAAGCAAATTACATGTTTAATGAATTTTATTGTTAATATAATCTCTCTGTTAATATTAATCAACGCCACCGTTTGAGAAATGCTACTATCTTGCTTTCTTTCCCATTTAGATAAGTTAGGTGCTTCTTTTTGTTGGCTTCTGTGTCATCCACCCTTATTGACCACTTGTTGTTTCCTTTGCACCTCTGTGTAAAAAGGGTTATCTACTTCACCTTGTTGCTATTGTGACCTTTTGTTGCACTGCACAAAACACTTTTGTTTTAAGAGTGTTTTGTGCAGTTCAACCAAAATTTCACACCGACAACGTTGCTTGATTGCTTGATCTTAGTGGAACTACACAAGAGGAGATCTTACTTCCTATCTATGTTGGCAAATTTGGTTCATATCTTCTTCTTGTGAGTTGTTTGAATTCCGCATCATGAGAGGTCAGTACTAGCCTTCTTTCACATGATTCTGCAGTGTGCTTTCATATGTTGTGCTACTTGTATGGTAATCTTGCTTGATTTGAGTGAACTGCACAAATGGAGACAAGACTTCCAATCTGTACGTGCAGCGTAATATCCCATTGAGGTAAGATAAGGATAATTCACAACTGTTGGCCTGTATTTTGCCACTTTCATCAGAAAATTAATGTCATTGTTTAGTGTTATACTTGTGATCCCTAATTGACATGCCAAATCTTACATTGAAGGCGAAGCTTGTCTATTATTGAACCAAGTGATGAAGGGGAAGAACAAGCGGTAGAAAAACAAAAATCAACTCCAGGTGCTGTAATGAAGCACTGGAACTGTGATGACACGAGTAATGTATAGTGTTGCATCTTAATTTATTGCTATGGCTGGAACGAGCAATTGTTTTGCCACTGATTGAGGCCACTCTTAATGTAATATGTAATTATCTCTACTTGTGTAAATAGGGATCTTCTTTGAAGATACCATATATTTTAGTGGAACTGCACAAGAAGATGTTGGAAACATTAAACTAATCGGGGAGTATATAGTAAGCATGGCCACCACAGTAGATAGCAACAGATGGTTCCGGAGAAGTGCTTCATTTGTATGCTCTACACAATAAGCCTCCTGACAGAGGTTGGTACTCGCCCATGGATTTCATCCATATGATTGAGCTTTGTCATCTGTATTGGTGTTGTGCTACTGTTTAGATTATGTCATGAGAAAGTGGTATTGTCCTTGAGAAGTGCTTCATCTGTGCTGTTTTAAATATTTCCTTTCCTTTTTTTCGAGTAAACAGGGATGCTAGCATTTAGTTGTCCTCTTGTCTTTGCATAACAGGATCCTCCTCCTCTGAAGAAGAATATGGAGTACGTGAAGTGACTAGTTCTAATTATGCCAGGATGAAGAAGCCCTGTCTATCTTCTCATCACAAGGAGCAGTTGAAGGATGGTTACATTACTCCCCACAAGACCAAACTAACTTCAGCTCAGAAGGACTGACAAATCTCCATTTTCTTGCTCTGATGTGCAAGTACAATGTTGTTCTAGGATTCTTTCTGGTGCGTTCCTTTTTTCTAAAAGTGTGCTCTACATGGACCATGTAGGTGCATGTTTAAACTGTCAATTCATAGTATAGTTTGCTTTATACTAATAACTTTTTTTGTATTTGTGCAAACAGGGGTGCTCAGCTTGATTTCAATGGGAACTGCACAAAATGTTCATGAATACATCGAATCATTCATTTCCACCACAAGAAAAGAGGTGCCGATAAGTTCAAGGCATTGCAACATATAAGGACGAAATCATACAAGCTACGCGCGAATTTGGTTGATTTTGGTGGAACTG
This sequence comes from Triticum dicoccoides, assembly GCF_002162155.2. Taxonomy (NCBI): domain Eukaryota; kingdom Viridiplantae; phylum Streptophyta; class Magnoliopsida; order Poales; family Poaceae; genus Triticum; species Triticum dicoccoides. The sequence goes on along the minus strand of NC_041393.1, from coordinate 471,844,542 downwards.
CACAAAAAGAACAGCTGGTTTATTTAGCACGGGTGCCATGTCAATGTCCAAACAGATGGCAAACCCTGCCCATTCCACAATCGTAGGCATTTGATATTTTGGAATGGGACAACCTTGTCAAATTTTGCTCTTTGATGTTAGCAAGAAGACATGCGTTTAATACTTTTGAATGGGACGCCCTTTGCTGTCAGCCGCGTTGATCGATTTTTCTTTATTCTTTAGTTGTGAAGTAAATATTGGCTCTGACATGTGAATCGCCAAGATGCATAATCATCGATTGTTTTGAATGTTCTCTATGAATTGCCAGGCCTGTGTGTTTGATTGCAATGTACATGAACGCTAAAAAGCTGCTCAAACTCTTTGTACTCCTTCTGTTCCTTTTTACTTCGCACATTGTGAAAGTGCATACTTTTTTCTACAAGATTGGTCAAAGTAGAGATACTTTGACTACAGACAAAACTTTTATGCAGATTAGAAAGGACCGGAGGGAGTACATGTGAAACTGCTGCAAACGAGGTGATCACCTTGGGAATAATGCTAGTACGTATTGTTTTGCATGTTCATCCAATTCGAGTGATACAAGAATTTGAACTAATCGAAATAAATTCGTTCATACACGGTCGGATTTCATATAAACATGCCGGATTTCATTACATTTCATACATTCTTCAACTAAAAAGGGGTGCGCTAGAGGTATAATTAATTAACCGAAGCTACCCACCTGTGTCCGGCTGAGCCAAAGAGAAGCTTCTTGTCTTCTTGTCCAACGGACTGAGCTTCAGTGACTTAACTGCAGGTGCAGTTGCATAACTGACATGTGGCCCAGATGCCTGTTGAGCCCACGTGTCAGTCAGCCAACTGCACCAGCAGTTAAGTAGAAGCAGCGTCCTTCTCCAACATAGCTCTTCGACTCCATGTTGCTGCCAAGAAGCTAATCGGCCGTCAATAGTCAACCCGCCTATCTTGGCTTCAACCGGATGGTAGAAGTGGTGGCCTTACTTGGACCTGAGTGGCGACAACCTACCGTGTTCTACTCTTCCTCGTTTTCTATGTGGCGTGGCCTCATTGGCAGCGGGGCGGGGCCTCGACGGAGCTGGCGATGTCCTCTATCTCATTGTCGGTGAGGCGGCGCCTCGGCGAAGTGGGGGAAATCCTCCCCCTCGTTGCCGACAGGGTGGGGCCTCGGCTGAGACGGCGATTTCCTATGCCTCGTTGTTGGTGGGGCGGGGCCTCGGCAGAGTAGGGCCTCCGCCTTGGTGCCGGCGGGGCGGGGCCTCGACGGAGCCGGCGATGTCCTCTATCTCATTGCCAGCGGGGCGGTGCCTCGATGGAGCGGGGGAAATCCTCCCCCTCGTTGCCAGCAGGGTGGGGCCTCGGCTAAGCAGGCGATGTCCTCTGCCTCATTGTTGGCGGGGCGGGGCCTCGGTGGAGCCGGCGGTGTCCTCTGCCTCGTTGTTGGTGCCGCAAGGCCTCGACGAAGCAGGGACTCATCGACGCCAGCTGAGCGGGGACTCGTCGGATCCGGCATTGTCCTCTGCCTCATCATCGGTCTCGCCAAACAGTGCCTCGCCCGCTTCATCGCCCTCTTTGTAGGCGGCCGCAGCCTCCGCCACCCGCATGCGGTACCGCCAGTGCTCGAGGCAGCCCTCGCGGGCGGTGCGGTACGAGTTGAGCAGCGTCTCCTGCTCCTCCCGCTCCGCTATGATCTGCTCCTCCGCCTGCAGGTGCTCCTGGAGGAGATGGTGGTTGTAGGCAGCGTTGGCCTACGCCTCCCGGAACTGCTCCTCACGCTTCTGCCTCACCATGTCCATGTATTGGGCACGAGCCTCGCCGATGGTCATGGCGCAATGCACCAGGGAGGATGGCGCAGAGGAGGGGGTTGGTGCCGGATCGTCGACTACCATGTTCTCCATTGGGACGTCGTCGTCCTCTGGCTTCCTGCCGGCCAACCAGTTGGCAGCAATGGCTGCCATCACCTTGTTGTCCGTCGTCCGCCCGTCCCGAAGAGCGCTGGAATGCGAGGATGCCATGGTGGGCAGTAGTGGTGTGGACAGAAAAAGGGAACGAATGCGGATGACTGCGACTATGGCCGGTGCAGCAGTTTATATAGCAATGGTGGGCGACGGAGGGACAGACGTGTGGCGCCAGAGAAGCCGCCTCGGCAACCGTGTATCATTAATGTGGACGGCAGACGTACGGACGGATGGCACTTGTGTCGTTTGAAGGCGGAGAAATCACGTGGACCGGGAAGCGGGGCCGGCGGCGCTGGCCGTTTCGGGTGGAAAGCGCGCGCGGGCGAGGTAGGCGGTCTGGGTGGGCCAGGGCAGTCAGACTCGTGCTTGGCAGCGGCTCGGTCCAGTAGCCGGACATGCTGGCTCGCCAGCGAGCTCGCCGAGCTGAGCAACGACAATCAGACAATGGACGTAGCTTCCAACCAGGAGTCGGTGCCACTATCCAAGCTGGTTCATGCCATCTTCACCATAGAGCAGGTGCGGCCGCACTTCGACGCCCTAATGGTGGAAGTGCTACCAGCACAGGAGGACCTGTGTTGCAACCTCCGTCTCCTCAACGAGCATCAGTGAACAAGCGAACGACAATGCCATCGCGGACATGTGGCCCTATGATCCTGGCTTCCCGAATGAGCAGCGGGCGCTGCATCAGACCATCCGTAGGGCCCGCGAGGCCGTCTCCATCGTCCTTCAAGTTGTTGCGCTTACCGTGGCACCGCCGTCTCGCGTTGTCAACATGGTCAGCGGACATGAGGAATGAGGAGATGACTTTACTTGGAGAGGATGACAGTGGGGACCCACCAGGGCCATAGCCGCACGTACGCAAGTGCCTCCTTATTATATACAACTGTAATTTTTTTTGCTTCCTCCTGGTTTCCTGACATCAAGGTCCCACATCATTGTCAACCTATGTAGTCAATAAACGAGAGAATTGCACAAGGAGTGGCCGACAGCTGGGACCAAGCAGCTCGAGCAGTATTTGTGTTTTTGAGGTGTGAGCACTGTAGAGTTTTTCGTGAGCGATGTTTTCGTTTTTGTTTAAAGGAGAGCAGGGTATTAACTAGGCGGGCTGTGGCCTGTCTAGCCCAGGCCAGATATCCAACCCAGGTATTAATTTTTTAAGCTGAAAATGCCTAGCCCAGCTATACTTTTTTTTGAGGAATACCCATGCAAGGTCAACTTGTTATTCTCCACCGTGTTGGGCTGCAAATCTTTCCTAGGAGGGATGTATTAGGCTTAACAAAAAATGGGCTTTAAGAAATAATAAATGGGATGTAATTATAAAAACTGGGCAGTAACTATAAAAAATGCACCAAACACGTAATTACTTTATAAAATATTGTTTTTGGATATTGAAATTTTTTAATTTCATTAATTGTTGCTCATGCAATATTTTGTTGGATTTTTACGTAATACAAATTTATATTGAAATTGTATTTAATCTGACTAGAAATTTCAGGACAAAAAATTCCGGATCCCATCAAAATGTGGGAAATTTTATTGAATTCTATTTTGAGCGGTTGGTTGAAATTATTAATCGTTGTCCTAGCTAGAAAATGGCTTGTACTTTTAACAAACTGTAAATGGGTTGTAGTAAATTCCATTAGAATTCAAAAATGGGCTGCACATTCTTACAAATCTCAAATGGGCTATAAATTCTCTGCCACACACTTGTGGGCTTACTAAGTAGACGCATCCCCTCAAAAAAAAAATAAGTTGACGCGTAGGCAAGGCTTTGTCAAGTTATAGTCAACACACGGTTCTAGCAGCAGTGGTCGTTGGATGTCCATCCAACAGACGCCGTGCTTCTTCTTCTATCTCGGATATACTAGCTTCACCCGCCTAAAAAATGATTCCTCCACCTGACATCTGGGGCACACCATTTTGGAAGCTGACCTGTGGGCCTACTAAGTTGACGCGTACCAAGGGCTTTGTCAACTTAGTCAATATAAATGAGTCTAGTTGTAGTGACCGTACGATGTCCATCCAACGGCCGTCGTGCTGCTTTTGCCTCTGGTCTTCTTGCTCCAGCCGCCCATACCAGCGCCGGTCGTGCCGCCTGCTCGTGCCTCCTGTGGATGGCTATGCTGCCGCGGAGGCCTCACAACCCCCTATAACTCCCACCACTGGCTAGGCCATCCCTCCACTCACCCACACCCCCTGTAATTCTACGGTGACGGCAGCCTCACACCGCAGCCAAACCAGTGAACCCTCGTACTCGTCTCCACGTGGGCATCCACTGCTGCATCTTCCCCGGCTTCGCGTCGTCCCCTTCCTACGCCTCGCCGTCGTCCACTGCCTTGGTGCTCTCGGCGCGGCGTGGTCAATGTGGTTAACAACCGACTTCCATCGGAAGAGTACTATATGTGGAGATGCTGGCAACTGGGTCCACGGCCGCAGCACGGAAGTGCCTCCTTATTATGCGGAAAATAATGATTCCTCCACCTGACAGCAGGAACCCACCGGACGGGCCACCGTATTTTGCAAAAAAAATGTCCCCCTGACTGCTGGGACCTACCAGCTACATCTTTGCACACAAGGAAGTGCGTCCATATTACGGGAACAAAATGATTCGCCCCCTGACTGCTGGGACCCACCAGCTACATCTTCGCATGCAAGGAAGTGCCTGACAGTCGGGACCCACCTGGTCGAAGCGTACGTAGTGTTGTCATTCTGGTCGCAAACATGTACGTACATACTGGTTGTAGTAGAGGCGCGCACGTGTCGATGTAGAGGCGCGCACGTGTTGTAGTAGAGGCGTGCACGTAGCATGTGCACGTGCATACAACGGCCAGGGTGCAAGAAAGAATATACGGCCATGTACGTACATATGGGCGGAGTCTTGAATGCCTACTCGCGCATACGTACGGCCAGGGCTCGTGTATATGGTTGGGTCGAAACAGAGAAACTGCGTCATCGTCATGTTCATGGGGAGCCAACCGGCTGGGTCGGAACGGAATGCGTCGTCGTGTTCATCGGGAGGGCTTGGATGGAACAGCCAATGGAAACGAGGCCTGGCGTACCGCAGAACGGAGGAAATGGCCTTGTGTTCGACCGGCCACGGTGGAAACGGGATCCTGTTCATTGGGAGGGGTCTGGCGTACCACAAAATTGAGGAAACGGACTTCTATTGGACCTCCTACGATCGAAACGGGGTCTTATTGATCGGGAGGGGTGTGGCGTACAATAAAACGGAGGAAACGGACTTGTGTTGGAGCGCTATGGTTGAAACAGGGGTCCTGTTCATCGGGAGGAGTGTGGCGTACCGCAAAATGGGACTCCACGGGACACTGTTCATCTCCACCATCGACCTCCTCCAGCCTCCACGGGCTACTATTCATCCACCGTCGACCTCCTCCAGCTCCACTGCGGCTGTTCATCCACGGGCTCTTGTTCATCTAGCCTCCACCGCATGCTCCTCCACCAGCTACTGTTCAACCAACCCTCTCCACGGGGTCCTGTTCAACCACCCCTCCACGGGCTACTGTTCATCTAGCCCTCCACCGGCTAATGTTCAACCATCCCTCCACGGGATCGTCCTGTTCATCCAGCCCTCCACGGGGTCCTGTTCATCCACCCCCAACCGGCTCGATTGGGGTCTTGTTCATCCAGAGGCAACACCACGGGGTCTTGTTCATCCACCCCCACCGGGAACTGTTCATCCAAACCCCCAACAACACTCACTGTTCATCAAGGGAAGGAGGTAGCAGGGTTCGATCGGCTTCAGTTAGTAGCAGTAGCGAAGGAATCACTCGAACAAGGGATCAATCGCTCGGGTTCAGTAACATAGCTAGTGCAATCGCTCGGGTTCAGTTAGAGCCCAACGCCTCTCGCACCCATGCGCGTACGTGTACGAGAGAAACACGCATCGCTCAGCCCCCGACCACCCACTGTAACCGGGAACTCCCTGATATTTTCCTCGCCCTTGTTTCTACCATGGTTTTTTCCATCATGCATGCCCCAAAGAATGTCATGCATCTGCGTCTCTGTCCTGCCCAGGACGAAAAGCCCATTTTTTGTCATGATTTTTTGTCATAGAAGCAGGAGCCCACCACATCTATGATGATACCAGGTTTTGTCACAATTATCGTCATAGAAGTGTCATAAGTATGACAGAATTTTTTTTCGTTTGGCCCAAAATGTCATGGATGTGTCTTTTTTTTGTAGTGTTCCTTCCCTTATGAACCGACCTTGTACAAACCCCAGGCCCCTCCGGTGTGTACATAAACTGGAGGGGTTAGTTCATAGAGGCTATCCTCATTGCCATCATTGGAATACTCATAGGCTAGACATCTAGAGTTTAGCCATTACGATCTCGAGGTAGATCAGCTCTTGCAATCTTCCTACTCTTCGAATATAATCAAGCAGGAGTAGGGTGTTACCTCCTTTAAGAGGGCCTGAACCTGGGTAAACATTATGTCCCCTGGTCCCCTGTTACCATTAATCCTTAGACGGACAACTTGGGCCCCATGACCGAGATCTACCGGTTTTGACACCGACATTGGTGCTTTCATTGAGAGCTCTGCCGTGCTGTCTACAAAAGCGATCTATGGATCGCTAGTCATCAACAACAATATCACTTCTGGAAGGTGCCTGGCTTGTCGGCAGACCCCCCAGTTCGGCGGTTTCATCGTAGGAGCTTGCGCAGCCGCCGAGCCCGCAACACCCCTTACGGCCGCCGAACACCGTCTTCGCGTCGGCCCCAAGTACTCCGAAAAGTTGGATTCGACGGATGTTTCTAAAGGAAATATGCCCTAGAGGCAATAATAAAGTTATTATTTATTTCCTTAATTCATGATAAATGTTTATTATTCATGCTAAAGTTGTATTAACCGGGAACTTAGTACATGTGTGAATACATAGAAAAAACTTATATCCCTAGTATGCCTCTACTTGACTAGCTCGTTAATCAAAGATGGTTATGTTTCCTTACCATAGACATGTGTTGTAATTTGATGAACGAGATCACATCATTAGGAGAATGATGTGATGGACATGACCCATCCGTTAGCTTAGCATTATGATCGTGTCAGTTTCATTGCTACTGCTTTCTTCATGACTTATACAAGTTCCTCATACTATGAGATTATGCAACTCCCGAATACCGGAGGAACACTTAGTGTGCTACCAAACGTGTCAACATAAAAGGGTGATTATAAAAGTTCTCTATAGGTGTCTCCGAAGGTGTTTGTTGGGTTGGCATATATCGAGATTAGGATTTGTCACTCCGTATTTCAGAGAGGTATCTCTAGGCCCTCTCGGTAATACTCATCACTATAAGCCTTGCAAGCATTGTAACTAATAAGTTAGTTGTGGGATGAAGTATTACAGAACGAGTAAAGAGACTTGCCGGTAATGAGATTATACTAGGTATAATGATACCGACAATCGAATCTCGGGCAAGTAACATACCGATGACAAAGGGAATAACGTATGGTATTATGCAGTTTGACCGATAAAGATCTTCGTAGAATATGTAGGAACCAATATAAGAATCTACGTTCCTCTATTGGTTATTGACCGGAGACGTGTCTCAGTCATGTCTACATAGTTCTCGAACCCGTAGGGTCCGCACGCTTAACGTTCGATGATGATTGGTATTATGAGTTTATGTAATATGATGTACCGAAGTTTGTTCGGAGTCCTAGATGAGAACATGGACATGACGAGGAGTCTCAAAATAGTCGAGACATAAATATTCATATATTGGAAGGTTGCATTTGGACATCGGAATGGTTCCGAGTGGTTCGGGCATTTTTTCGGAGTACCGAGAGGTTACCGGAACCCCCCGGGAGAAGTTATGGGCCTTATGGGCCATAAGAGGGAAGCACACCAGCCCACAAGGGGCTGGTGCGCCCCCCTTTGGGAAGGAGGCCGAATTGGACTTGGGAAAGGGGCGCCACCCTCCTTTCCTTCTCCTACTCCCTCTCCTTTCCCTTTCCCCCCTCCGGTAGAAGGAAAAAAAGGGTGGGGGCGAATCCTACTAGGACTGGAGTCCTAGTAGGACTCCCCTCTCCCTAGCGCGCCCCTTGTTGGCTGGCCTCCTCCTCCCCTCCTTTATATACGGGGGCAGGAGGGCACCCCAAAGGAACAAGTTGACAATTGTTTTAGCCATGTGCAGTGCCCCCCACCACAGTTACACACTTTGGTCATATCGTCATAGTGCTTAGGCGAAGCCCTGCGCCGGTAACTTCATCATCACCGTCACCACGCTGTCGTGTTGACGAAACTCTCCCTCGACCTCAACTGGATCTAGAGTTCGTGGGATGTCACCGAGCTGAACGCGTGCAGATCACGGAGGTGCCGTACCTTCGGTGCTAGGATCGGCCGGATCGTGAAGACGTACGACTACATCAACCGCGTTGTCATAACGCTTCGGCTTTCAGTCTACGAGGGTACGTAGACAACACTCTCCCCTCTGGTTGCTATGCATCACCTAGTGATAGATCTTACGTCATCATAGGAATTTGTTTGAAATTACTGCGTTTCCCAATAGTGGCATACGAGCTAGGTCTATGCGTAGATGTTATATGCACGAGTAGAACACAAAGAGTTGTGGGCGATAATAGTCATACTGCTTACCAGCATGTCATACTTTGATTCGGCGGTATTGTTGGATGAAGCGGCTCAGACCGACATTACGCGTACGCTTACGCGAGACTGGTTCTACCGACGTGCTTCGCGCACAGGTGGCTAGTGAGTGTCTGTTTCTCCAACTTTAGTTGAATCGAGTTTGAATACTCTCGGTCCTTGCTGAAGGTTAAAACAATACACTTGACGAAAAATATTTGTGGTTTTTATGTGTAGGTAAGAACAGTTCTTGCTAGAAGCCTGTAGCAACCACGTGAAACTTGCAACAACAAAGTAGAGGACGCTAACTTGGTTTTGCAGGGCTTGCTGTGATGTGATATGGTCAAGACATGATGTGATATAGTTTATTGTATGAGATGAACATGTTTTGTAACAAAGTTATTGGCAACTGGCAGGAGCCATATGTTTGTCGCTTTATTGTATGCAATGCAATCGCCATGTAATTGTTTTACTTTATCACTAAGCGGTGGCGATAGTCGTAGTAACAATAGTTGGCGAGACGACAACGATGCTACGATGGAGATCAAGGTGTCGCGCCGGTGATGATGGAGATCATGAGCACAAGATGATGATGGCCATATCATGTCACATATTTTGATTGCATGTGATGTTTATCTTATTATGCATCTTATTTTGCTTAGTACGGTGATACGTCTCCAACGTATCTATAATTTTCGATTGTTCCATGCTATTATATTACCCCTTTTGGATGTTTATGGGCTTTATTTTACACTTTTATATTACTTTTGGGACTAACCTATTAACCGGAGACCCGGCCCATATTGCCTGTTTCAGTATTTCGAAGAAAAGGAATATCAAACGGAGTCCAAATGGAATGAAACCTTCGGGAGCGAGATTTTTAGGAAGAATATGATCCGGGAGACTTGGAGTTCACGTCAGAAGAGCATCGAGGAAGCCACGAGATAGGGGGCGCGCCCACCCCCCCTGGGCGTGCCCTACCCTCTTGTGGGCCCCTCGAGGCTCCCCTGACCGACTTCTTTCGCCTATATAAGCCTACGTACCCTAAAAACATCCGCGAAGAAGATATATCGGGAGTTCCGCCGCCGCAAGCCTCTGTGGCCACCAAAAACCTCTCGGGAGCCTGTTCCGGCACCCTGCCGGAGGGGGAACCCATCACCGGTGGCCATCTTCATCATCCCGGCGCTATCCATGACGAGGAGGGAGTAGTTCACCCTCGGGGCTGAGGGTATGTACCAGTAGCTATGTGTTTGATCTCTCTCTCTCTCTCTCTCTCTCTCTCTCTCTCTCTCTCGTGTTCTCTCTATGGCACGATCTTGATGTATCGCGAGCTTTGCTATTATAGTTGGATCTTATGATGTTTCTCCCCCTCTACTCTCTTGTGATGAGTTGAGTTTTCCTCTTGAAGTTATCTTATCGGATTGAGTCTTTAATGATTTGAGAACACTTGGTGTATGTCTTGCCGTGATTATCTGTGGTGACAATGGGATATCATGTGCCAGTTGATGTATGTTTTGGTGACAAACTTGCAGGTTCCGCCCATGAACCTATGCATAGGGGTTGGCACACGTTTTCGTCTTGACTCTCCGGTAGAAACTTTGGGGCACTCTTTGAAGTACTTTGTGTTGGTTGAATAGATGAATCTGAGATTGTTTGATGCATATCATATACTCATGCCCACGGATACTTGAGGTGACAATGGAGTATCTAGGTGACATTAGGGTTTTGGTTGATTTGTGTCTTAAGGTGTTATTCTAGTATGAACTCTATGATAGATTGAGCGGAAAGAATAGCTTCATGTTATTTTACTACGAACTCTTGAATAGATAGAATAGAAAGGATAACTTTGAGGTGGTTTCGGACCCTACCATAATCTCTTCGTTTGTTCTCCACTATTAGTGGCTTTGGAGTGACTCTTTGTTGCATGTTGAGGGACTGTTATATGATCTATCTATGTTATTATTGTTGAGACAACTTGCACTAGTGAAAGTATGAACCCTAGGCCTTGTTTCCTATCATTGCGATACCGTTTACGCTCACTTTTACCACTTGTTACCTTGCTGTTTTTATATTTTCAGATTACAAATACCTTTATCTACCATCCATATTGCACTTGTATCACCATCTCTTCGCCGAACTAGTGCACCTATACAATTTACCATTGTATTGGATGTGTTGGGGACACAAGAGACTCTTTTTTATTTGGTTGCAGGGTTGTTTGAGAGAGACCATCTTCATCCTACGCCTCCCACGGATTGATAAACCTTAGGTCATCCACTTGAGGGAAATTTGCTACTGTCCTACAAACCTGTGCACTTGCAGGCCCAACAACGTCTACAAGAAGAAGGTAAAGATTCGATGGACTATGGAATAAGGAGTGGAAAGAGCCTAAGCTTGGGGATGCCTAAGGCACTCCAAGGTAATATTCAAGGACAACCAAGAGCCTAAGCTTGGGGATGCCCCGGAAGGCATCCCCTCTTTCGTCTTCGTTCATCGGTAACTTTACTTGGAGCTATATTTTTTATTCACCACATGATACGTGTTTTGCTTGGAGCGTCATTTTATTCTATTAGTTTTTGCTTGATGTTATTTAGAATAAAGTTTTTCATCTTTATTTTCAATAAAAATTTCAAGGATAGCCTTTACCATTCTTATTTTGCTAGTATACATGTTGCTGTTTGAAAACAGAAAGTTTACCGCTGCTGAAAAAATTCCCTAGAAAAGTCAGAGAATGGTATAATGTTGAATATTTTTGCATAATGAGCTCTGATAAATATTCTACAGCGTAGTATTTTTCTCATAATTTTTTGGAGTTAGGGAAGTATTGATACTCTTGCATTCCTTACAGACTATACTGTTTTGGCAGATTGCTGTTATGTTTGCATTGTTTGCATATGTTTGCTTGTTTAATGATTCTATTTGAGGATAGGAGTATTAAATACGCAGAGGCATTTAGTATGCAATGTTGAATAATAATTTAAGTGATTTGTTACAGTAGAAAATGATAAGGTTTTGCATTGGTTTATACTAACCTATCTCACAAGTTCTTGTTGAGTTTGTTGTGGATGAAGCTTTTGATAAAAAGAAGAGAAACCATGATATGAGAGGAATTAAGGAGACATAAAAGCTCAAGCTTGGGGATGCCCAAGGCACCCCAATATAATATTTCAAGAAGTCTCAAGCATCCAAGCTTGGGGATGCCCCGTTAGGCATCCCACTTTTCTTCTTCAACAATCGTCGGTTAGTATCGGTTGAGCCTAAGTTTTTGCTTCTTCACATGAGTTATGCTATCCTTGCAATGCCACTTTATTTTGCTTTTCTTGATGTTTGAATACAATACTAAGTTCTGAAATTCTTAAATGTTACAGAGTCTTCACATAGTTGCACAATTATTTGACTACTCATTGATCTTCACTTATATCTTTCGGAGTAGTTTGTCATTTGCTCTAGTGCTTCACTTATATTATTTTGAGAGTCTTTTAGAACAGCATGGTATTTGCTATGGTTACAAATTTGGTCCTAGAATGATGAGCATCCAAGTTGGGTATAATAAAAACTATCATAGGAAGTGAATTGGATGCTATGATCAATTTGTTGCTTGGTAATTGTTTTGAGATATAAAGGTAGTAATGTTAGGGTCATGCTAGTGGATAATTATGAAACTGAGAAATACTTTTGTTGAAGTTGGCAAGTCCCGTAGCATGCACGTATGGTAAAAGTTGTGTGACAAATTTGTTGCATGAGGTGCTCTTTTGATTGTCTTCCTTATGAGTGGCAGTCGGGGACGAGCGATGGTCTTTTCCTACCAATCTATCCCTCTTGGGGCATGCGTAGTAGTACTTTGCTTCGAGGGCTAAGTAGACTTTTGCAAGAAGTATACGAGTTCTTTATGACTAATGTGAGTCCATGGATATACGCACACTCATCCTTCCACTTTGCTAGCCTCTCTTATTACCGCACAACCTTCGCCGGTATTGAACCCATTATTTACCTTCCTCAAAACAGCCACCATACCTACCTATTATGGCATTTCCATAGCCATTCCAAGATATATTGCCATGCAACTTTCCACCGTTCCGTTTATTATGACACGTTTCATCATTGTCATATTGCTCTTCGCATGATCATGTAGTTGACATCGTATTTGTGGCAAGGCCACCTTCATAATTTCATACATGTCGCTATTGATTCATTGCATATCCCGGTACACCGCCGGAGGCATTCGTATAGAGTCATATTTTGTCCTAGCTTTGAGTTGTAATTCTTGAGTTGTAAATCCATAAAAGTGTGATGATCTTCATTTTTAGAGCATTGTCTCGGTGAGGAAAGGATGATGAAGACTATGATTCCCCCACAAGTCGGGATGAGACTTCGGACTTTACAAAAATAAAAAAGGGAGAAAAAAAGAGAAAGGCCAAAAAGAAAAGAAAAAAAAGATGCCAAAGAAAAAGAAAAAAAGGAAAAAAAGAAAAAGAAAGAAAAAATAAAATAAAATAAAATGAGAGAAAAAGAGAGAAGGGACAATGCTACTATATCTTTTTCCACACTTCTGCTTCAAAGTAGCACCATGATCTTCATGATAGAGAGTCTCTTATGTTGTCACTTTCATATACTAGTGGGAATTTTTCATTATAGAACTTGGCCTGTATATTCCAATGATGGGCTTCCTCAAAATGCCCTAGGTCTTCGTGAGCAAGCGAGTTGGATGCACACCCACTTAGTTCTTTTTGTCGAGCTTTCATATATTTATAGCTCTAGTGCATCCATTGCATGGCAATCCCTACTCACTCACATTGATATCTATTGATGGGCATCTCCATAGCCCGTTGATACGCCTAGTCGATGTGATACTATCTTCTCCCTCTTTTTGTCCTCACAACCACCATCTTTTACCACCTTACTGCTATGTCCATGGCTTACGCTCATGTATTGCGTAAGAGTTGAAAAAAAGCTGAAGCGCGTTAAAAAGTATGAAACAATTGCTCGGCTCGTCATCGGGGTTGTGCATGATGGGAGTATATTGTGTAATGAAAATGAAACATGGCCTAACTATATGATTTTGTAGGGATAAGCTTTCTTTGGCTATGCTATTTTGATAGGACATGATTATTTGTTAGCATGCTTTGAAGCATTATTATTTTTATGTTTTATAAGCTTTTATCTTGAAACATTTGGATCTGAACATTCATGCCACAATAAAGAAAATTACATTGAGAATTATGCTAGGTAGCATTCCACATCAAAAATTATATTTTTATCATTTACCTACTCGTGGACGAGCAGGAATTAAGCTTGGGGATGCTTGATACATCTCCAACGTATCTATAATTTTCGATTGTTCCATGCTATTATATTACCCCTTTTGGATGTTTATGGGCTTTATTTTACACTTTTATATTACTTTTGGGACTAACCTATTAACCGGAGACCCAGCCCATATTGCATGTTTCAGTATTTCGAAGAAAAGGAATATCAAATGGAGTCCAAATGGAATGAAACCTTCGGGAGCGAGATTTTTAGGAAGAATATGATCCGGGAGACTTGGAGTTCACGTCAGAAGAGCATCGAGGAAGCCACGAGATAGGGGGCGCGCCCACCCCCCTTGGGCGTGCCCTACCCTCTTGTGGGCCCCTCGAGGCTCCCCTGACCAACTTCTTTCACCTATATAAGCCTACGTACCCTAAAAACATCCGCGAAGAAGATAGATCGGGAGTTCCGCCGCCGCAAGCCTCTGTAGCCACCAAAAACCTCTCGGGAGCCTGTTCTGGCACCCTGCCGGAGGGGGAACCCATCACCGGTGGCCATCTTCATCATCCCGGCGCTATCCATGACGAGGAGGGAGTAGTTCACCCTCGGGGTTGAGGGTATGTACCGGTAGCTATGTGTTTGGTCTCTCTCTCTCTCTCTCGTGTTCTCTCTATGGCACGATCTTGATGTATCGCGAGCTTTGCTATTATAGTTGGATCTTATGATGTTTCTCCCCCTCTACTCTCTTGTGATGAGTTGAGTTTTCCTCTTGAAGTTATCTTATCGGATTGAGTCTTTAATGATTTGAGAACACTTGGTGTATGTCTTGCCGTGATTATCTGTGGTGACAATGGGATATCATGTGCCAGTTGATGTATGTTTTGGTGACAAACTTGCAGGTTCCGCCCATGAACCTATGCATAGGGGTTGGCACACGTTTTCGTCTTGACTCTCCGGTAGAAACTTTGGGGCACTCTTTGAAGTACTTTGTGTTGGTTGAATAGATGAATCTGAGATTGTTTGATGCATATCATATACTCATGCCCACGGATACTTGAGGTGACAATGGAGTATCTAGGTGACATTAGGGTTTTGGTTGATTTGTGTCTTAAGGTGTTATTCTAGTATGAACTCTATGATAGATTGAGCGGAAAGAATAGCTTCATGTTATTTTACTACGAACTCTTGAATAGATAGAATAGAAAGGATAACTTTGAGGTGGTTTCGGGCCCTACCATAATCTCTTCGTTTGTTCTCCACTATTAGTGGCTTTGGAGTGACTCTTTGTTGCATGTTGAGGGACTGTTATATGATCTATCTATGTTATTATTGTTGAGACAACTTGCACTAGTGAAAGTATGAACCCTAGGCCTTGTTTCCTATCATTGCGATACCGTTTACGCTCACTTTTACCACTTGTTACCTTGCTGTTTTTATATTTTCAGATTACAAATACCTTTATCTACCATCCATATTGCACTTGTATCACCATCTCTTCGCCGAACTAGTGCACCTATACAATTTACCATTGTATTGGATGTGTTGGGGACACAAGAGACTCTTTTTTATTTGGTTGCAGGGTTGTTTGAGAGAGACCATCTTCATCCTACGCCTCCCACGGATTGATAAACCTTAGGTCATCCACTTGAGGGAAATTTGCTACTGTCCTACAAACCTGTGCACTTGCAGGCCCAACAACGTCTACAAGAAGAAGGTTGTCTAGTAGACATCATATGACAGTAGCTTTATAAGATGACCCCTCACTAAATTTCAAGGTATAAGTGTTCTTCCTGAGTATGCACTGTTGCTACAGTTCTTCGTGCAGAGACACCACGTGATGATCGGGTGTGATAAGCTCTATGTTCAAATACAAGGGGTGCAGGCCAGTTTTTGCACATGCAGAATACTTGGGTTAAACTTGACGAGCCTAGCATATGCAAATATGTCCTCGGAACACTGAGACCGGAAAGTCGAGCATGAATCATATAGTAGATATGATCAACATAGTGATGTTCACCATTGAAAACTACTCCATCTCACGTGATGATCAGACATGGTTTAGTTGATATGGATCATGTGATCATTTAGATGACTAGAGGGATGCCTATCTAAGTGGGAGTTCTTAAGTAATATGATTAATTTAACTTTAATTTATCATGAACTTAGTCATGATAGTATTTTGCAAATTATGTTGTAGATCAATAGCTCGCGTTATAGCTTCCCTATGTTTTTATATGTTCCGAGAGAAAACTAAGTTGAAAGATGATATTAGCAATGATGCGGACTCGGTCCGTGATCGAAGGTGTATCCTCATTGCTGCACATAAGAATTATGTCTTTGATGCACCGCTAGGTGACAAACCTATTGCAGGAGCAGATGCAGACGTTATGAACGTTTGGCTAGCTCAATATGATGACTACTTGATAGTTTAGTGCACCATGCTTTATGGCTTAGAACCGGGACTTCAAAATCGTTTTTGAAACGTCACGGAGCATATGAGATGTTCCAAGAGCTGAAATTGGTATTTCATACGCATGCCCGTGTCAAGAGGTATGAGACCTCTAGCAAGTACTTTGCCTAAAAGATGGAGGAGAATTGCTCAACTAGTGAGCATGTGCTCAGAATGTCTGGGTACTACAATCACTTGAATCAAGTGGGAGTTAACTTCCAGATAAGATAGTGATTGAAAGAGTTCTCTAGTAACCATCACCAAGTTACTGGAACTTCGTGATGAACTATAATATGCAAGGGATGACGAAAGAAATTCCCGAGCTCTTCGTGATGCTGAAAATCGACGAAGGTAGAAATCAAGAAAGAGCATCTAGTGTTGATGATTGACAAGACCACTAGTTTAAAGAAAAGGGCAAAGGGAAAGAAAGGGAACTTCAAGAAGAATGGCAAGAAAGTTTTCACTCCCGTAAAGAAACCCAAAGCTGGACCAAAGCCTAAAACAGAGTGCTTCTACTACAAAGGAAATGGTCACTGGAAGCGGAACTACCCCAAACATTTGGTAGTTAAGAAGGATGGCAAAGTGAACATAGGTATATTTGATATACAGGTTACTGATGTGTACCTTACTACTGTTCATAGTAGCCCCTGGGTATTTGATACTTGTTCGGTTGCTAATGTTAGTAACTCGAAACAGGAGTTACAGAATAAACAGAGACTAGTCAAGAATGAAGTGACGATGTATGTTGGAAGTGGTATCAAGATTGATATGATCATCATCGCACACTCCCTATACTTTCGGGATTAGTATTGAACCTAAATAAATGTTATTTGGTGTTTGCGTTGAGCATGAATATGATTAGATCATGTTTATTGCAATACGGTTATTCATTTAAGATGGAGAATAATTGTTATTCTGTTTACATGAATAAAACCTTCTATGGTCATACACCCAATGTTGATGGTTTATTGAATCTCGATCGTGCTAATACACATATTCATAGTTTTGATGCCAAAAGATGCAAAGTTGATAATGATAGTGCAACTTATTTGTGGCACTGCCGTTTGGGTCATATCGGTGTAAAGTGCATGAAGAAACTCCATGCTGATGGACTTCTGGAATCACTTGATTATGAATCATTTGATGCTTGCGAACCATGCCTTATGGGCAAGATGACTAAAACTCCGTTCTCCGGAACAATGGAACGAGGTAGTGACTTATTGGAAATAATACATACCGATGTATGCGGTCCAACGAGTATTGAGGCTCGTGGTGGGTATCGTTATTTTCTTACCTTCATAGATGATTTGAGTAGATATAGTTATATCTACTTAATGAAACATAAGTCTGAAACATTTGTTCAAAGAATTTCAGAGTGAAGTGGAAAATCATCGTAACAAAAAAAATAAAGTTTCTACGATCTAGTCGTGGAGGAGAATATTTGAGTTACGAGTTTGGCCTTCATTTAAAAATAATGTTGAATAGTTTCACAGCTCACGCCACCTGGAACACCATAGCGTAATGGTGTGTCCAAACATCGTAACCTCACTTTATTGGATATGGTGCGATCTATGATGTCTCTTACCAGGTTACCACTATCGTTTTGGGGTTATGCATTAGAGATAGCTACATTCACGTTAAACAGGGCACCATCAAAATCCGTTGACACGACGCCTTATGGAACTATGGTTTGGCAAGAAACCAAAGTTGTTGTTTCTTAAAGTTTGGGGTTGCGATGCTTATGTGAAAAATCTTCAACCTGATAAGCTTGAACCCAAATCAGAGAACTGCGTCTTCATAGGATACCCAAAGGAAACTGTTGGGTACACCTTCTATCACAGATCCAAAGGCAAGATATTCATTGCTAAGAATGGATTCTTTCTAGAGAAGGAGTTTCTCTCGAAAGAAGTGAGTGGGAGAAAAGTAGAGCTTGATGAGGTAATTGTACCTTCTCCCAAATTGGAAAGTAGTTCATCACAGAAATCAGTTCTAGTGATTCCTACACCAATTAGTGAGGAAGCTAATGATGATGATCATGAAACTTCATATCAAGTTACTACATAACCTCGTAGGTTTACCAGAGTACGGTCCGCACCAGCGTGGTACGGTAATCCTATTCTAAAAGTCATGTTACTAGAACATGATGAACTTGCGAACTATGGGGAAGCGATGATGAGCCCAGATTCCATGAAATGGCTTGAGGCCATGAAATCTGAGATGGGATCCATGTATGAGAACAAAGTGTGGACTTTGGTGGACTTGCCCGATGGTCGGCAAGCCATATTAAATAAATGGATCTTCAAGAGGAAAACGAACACTGATAGTAGTGTTACTATCTACAAAGCTCGACTTGTCGCAAAAGGTTTTCGACAAGTTCAAGGTGTTGACTGCAATGAGATTTTCTAAACTGTAGCGATGCTTAAATCCGTCCGAATCATGTTAGCAGTTGCCATATTTTATGAAATCTGGCAAATGGATGTCAAAACTACATTTCTTAAATGGATATTTCTTAAAGAATAGTTGTATATGATGCAACCAGAAGGTTTTGTCAATCCTAAAGGTACTAACAAGGTGTGCAAGCTCCAGCGATCCATCTATGGACCGGTGCAAGCATCTCGGAGTTGGAATATATGCCTTGATGAGTTGATCAAAGCATATAGTTTTATACAGACTTGCAGTGAAGCCTATATTTACAAGAAAGTGAGTGGGAACTCTGTAGCATTTCTAATATTATATGTGGATGACATATTGTTGATTGGAAATAATATAGAATTTCTTGATATCTTAAAGGGATACTTGAATAAGAGTTTTTCAATGAAAGACCTCGGTGAAGCTGCTTACATATTGGGCATCAAGATCTATAGAGATAGATCAAGACGCTTAATTGGACTTTTGCAAAGCACATACCTTGGTAAAGTTTTGAAGAAGTTCAAAATGGATCAGTCAAAGAAAGGGTTCTTGCCTGTATTACAAGGTGTAAAGTTGAGTAAGACTCAAAGCCCTACCACGGCAGAAAATAGAAAGAGAATGAAAGTCATTCCCTATTCCATAGTCATAGGTTCTATAAAGTATGATGTGCTGTGTACCAGACCTATTGTGTACCCTGCCCTGAGTTTGGCAAGGGAATACAATTTTGATCTAGGAGTAGATCACTCGACAGCGGTCAAGATTATCCTTAGTGAGGAATAAGGAAGTATTTCTCGATTATGGAGGTGATAAAAGAGCTTGTCGTAAAATGTTACATCGATGCAAGCTGTTACACTGATCCAGATGACTCTAACTCTCAATCTGGATACATACTGAAAGTGGGAGCAGTTAGCTAGAGTAGCTCCGTGCAGAGCATTGTGGACATAGAATATTTGCAAAATACATACGGCTCTGAATGTGACAGACCCGTTCACTAAACTTCTCTCACGAGCAAAACATGATCACACCTTAGTACTCTTTGGGTGTTAATCACATAGAAATGTGAACTAGATTATTGACTCTAGTAAACCCTTTGGGTGTTGGTCACATGACAATGTGAACTATGGGTGTTAATCACATATAAATGTGAATATTGGTGTTAAATCACATGGTGATGTGAACTAGATTATTGACTCTAGTGCAAGTGGGAGACTGAAGGAAATATGCCCTAGAGGTCATAATAAAGTTATTATTTATTTCCTTAATTCATAATAAATGTTTATTATTCATGCTAGAATCGTATTAACTGGAAACTTAGTACATGTGTGAATACATAGACAAAACTTATAGTCCCTAGTATGCCTCTACTTGACTAGCTCGTTAATCAAAGATGGTTATGTTTCCTAACCATAGACATGTGTTGTCATTTGATGAACGGGATCACATCATTAGGAGAATGATGTGATGGACATGACCCATCCGTTAGCTTAGCATTATGATCATGTCAGTTTCATTGCTACTGCTTTTTTCATGACTTACACAAGTTCCTCATACTATGAGATTATGCAACTCCCTAATACCGGAGGAACACTTTGTGTGCTACCAAATGTCACAACGTAAAAGGGTGATTATAAAGGTGCTCTACAGGTGTCTCCGAAGGTGTTTGTTGGGTTGGCATATATCGAGATAGGATTTGTCACTCCGTATTTTGGAGAGGTATCTCTGGGCCTTCTCAGTAATACTCATCACTATAAGCCTTGCAAGCATTGTAACTAATTAGTTGGTTGCGGGATGAAGTATTACGAAACGAGTAAATAGAATTGCCGGTAACTATATTGAACTAGGTATAATGATATCGATGATCAAATCTTGGGCAAGTAACATACCGATGACAAAGGGAACAACGTATGTTGTTATGCGGTTTGACCAATAAAGATCTTTGTAGAATATGTAGGAACCAATATGAGCATCCAGGTTCCGCTATTGGTTATTGACCGGAGACATGTCTCTGTCATGTCTACATTGTTCTCAAACATGTAGGGTCCGCACGCTTAACATTCGATGACGATTGGTATTATGAGTTTATGTAATATGATGTACCAAAGTTTGTTCAGAGTCCCGGATGAGATCACGGACATGACGAGGAGTCTCAAAATGGTCAAGACATAAAGATTCATATATTGGAAGATTGCATTTGGACATCGGAATGGTTTCGAGTGGTTCGGGCATTTTTTCGGAGTACTGGGAGGTTACCGGAACCCCCCGGGAGAAGTTATGGGCCATATGGGCCATAAGAGGGAAGCACACCAGCTCACAAGGGGCTGGTGCGCCCCCTTTGGGCAGGAGGCCGGATTGGACTTGGGAAGGGGGCGCCACCCCCTTTCCTTCTCCTACTCCCTCTCCTTCCCCTTTTCCCCCTCCGGTAGAAGGAATAAAGGGTGGGGCCAAATCCTACTAGGACTGGAGTCCTAGTAGGACTCCGCTCTCCCTGGCGCGCCCCTTGTTGGCCGACTCCTTCTCCCCTCGTTTATATACGGGGGAAGGGGCCACCCCAAAGGCACAAGTTGACAATTGTTTTAGCCGTGTGCGGTGCCCCCCTCCAGAGTTACACACCTTGGTCATATCGTCATAGTGCTTAGGCGAAGCCTTGCACCGGTAAATTCATCATCACCATCACCACGCCGTCGTGCTGACGAAACTCTCCCTCGAACTTAGCTGGATCTAGAGTTCGTGGGACGTCACCGAGCTGGATGCATGTCGTACCTTCGGTGCTAGGATCGATCGGATCATGAAGACGTACGGCTACATCAACCGCGTTGTCATAAGCTTCCGCTTTCGGTCTATGAGGGTACGTAGACAACACTCTCCCCTCTCCTTGCTATGCATGACCTAGTGATAGATCTTGCGTGATCATAGGATTTTTTTTGAAATTACTGCGTTCCCCAACAGTTTCGTCTTTAAACGAACTGCTGGACCGCATCGCCGCCCTGGGGGTCTCAACGGACTATTATCGGATCGGGCTCAAGCCCGACCAGAGAGAAATTAATCACCCGCTGATCACCCACCTTGTAGCGGTCATTGAGGAACCGGCCAAAGACACTTCCCTCCCTGTATCGAAGACCAAGTATGTTCGGGTCTCCGAATCCCCTGAGCCGGATACTCCCCCTACGGACGGGACCTCACGACCTCCGGACTCTGGCTCAAGCACAGTATTGCAAGAGCCCTTGGGCCTCCCCGGACCCGAACCGGTCGCCTTGGAGACCTTTCAAGCTCCGAATATAGATGTGGGACTGGATCTAAAATTTAAACCACCCACCCACCACAATCTATATTCTCCAAGCAACTCAGGCCCTCCAGATATATACGACCTGATGTATGTGCGGTAGAAGCCTCGGGAAATGGTCCGCCACTTTTGGGACAGATTCTTGCTTGTTAAAAACAGGATCAAAGACTGCTCGGACGACGACGTAGTTTTGGTCTTTCATCGTAACTGCACTGACGAGGGAATACCGAATGCCCTCGACCGTCGCCACATACAGAGCTTTACGAACTATCACAAGTAGTGCAAAAATACTGTGCAATGGAAAGCACATGGAGGGCCCAGAAAACTCAACTGGAGCCCACTGCCTTTAAGTAGTGTCCGTCCGGACTAAACGGATACATCCTGGCGGGTCACCCGACCACCAGTATATGGGCAGGAAAAATAATCCCTTCACAGGACATAGGTCCATTCTTGATGAACTCCTAGACAAGCCCTGCCCGATACACGTCACTCCGTGCACAGTCCCAAACCATAGCCTTCGAGCATGCTGGGTACTCCGACAAGTAGCAAAAAGTGGAGAGGCCATCCTCACCACCACTCCATAGAAATACTCTCCAGACAGGGACAACTTTAGCGTCCTCACGGTCTTCGAGATCTTTTCTTTGAACAATCGGCGCAAACGGGTGCTCCGCGACCTCATCGAAGTCCACCAAGTTACCGCATTGAGCCCATGGAACGACACGGCAATAACCTTTACGGCCGAAGACAAACCAAAGCCTCGGTCAGTCTGAGCACCCGCTGCCCTAGTACTAAACCCCATTATGGATGGTTTTCGGCTTACTAAAGTGCTCATGGATGGCGGCAGTGGGCTTAACCTCATCTATGAGGACATGCTCGATAAAATGCAGATGGACAGATCATGCATCGAGCAAAGCAATACCACCTTTCGAGGCCTTATCCCCAGTCGAGAAGCACGATGCTCTGGGAGAATTGAACTGGATGTGGTATTCGGCACGCCCGAAAATTATAGATCCAAAGAGTTGCTCTTTCATGTGGTCCCCTTCAATAGTGGGTATCACGCCATCCTCGGCCGGGACGCTTTCTCACGCTTCCAAGCTATACCCCATTACGGGTATATGAAACTCAAAATGCCCGGACCCAATGGAATCATCACAGTTTCGAGAGACCCGGACAAAGCTCTTCGTGCCAAAAACAAAACTGCATCCTTGGCCCTCAAGGCGCTATCTGAAGCCCTAGCGGCGGAGGAATTAACCACCCTGCGGTCCATGCTGGATAGGGATGATGTGATTCTCGATAAGAGATCCAAATCCACCTCTTTCAAGCCAGTTGGGGAAATAGTCAAATTTCAAGTGCACCCGATGGATCCTAACAAAACAGCATCTATCAGAGCACAGCTGGATCCGGAAGTGGACGCCACCCTACACACATTCCTGCGAGAGAATTGGGATATTTTTGCCTGGCACCCTTCAGACATGCCCGGCATCCCATGCAGATTGGTAGAATACAATCTCAATATAATCAAGGGATTTAAACCCGTGAAGCAAACACTGCGGCGATTCTCCGAACCCATGCGTCAAGCCATGGGAGAAGAGCTAGCCAAGTTATTAGAGGCTGGGTTTATTAGGGAAATCAAACATCTGTTTTGGTTAGCCAACCTGGTCATGGTACTAAAGAAGGACAAATCATGGCGCATGTGTGTCGATTTCAAAGACCTCAACAAGGCTTGCCCTAAGGATGCCTTCCCATTGCCTCGCATCGACCAAATCATTGACGCAACAGCACGATTCTTTGTGTTTCCTCGACGCCTATTCCGGATACCATTAGATTAAGATGACGTAATCGGACTAGGCCGCAACCGCGTTCATCACGCCTTACGGTCCCTTCTGCTTCAACACTATGCCCTTCGGGCTCAAAAACGCTGGGGCTACTTACCAGCGTATGATTCAAACTTGCTTGGAAAAATAAATCGGCAAAATAGTCGAAGCACACGTGGACGACATGGTCATCAAGACAAAGCACGTTGAAACACTGGTGGATGATCTCCACCTCACCTTCGACAACCTCCGAACATACGACATACGGCTTAATCTGGAAAAATGTGTTTTCGGAGTTCCAGACGGAAAATTTCTAGGGTTCATTGTTTCCCATAGAGGAATTGAAGCAAACCCAGCCAAGATCTGAGCTTTGTCACAATTGGCCATACCAACAGACCTAAAGCAAGTCCAGAAACTAGCTGGGTGCATCGCGACCTTAAGCCGTTTTATCTCCAAATTGGGAGAAAAAGCACTACCACTCTACAAGCTATTACGACGCACTGACAACTTCAAATGGATGAACGCTGCCACAACTGGATTGGAAGAAATTAAAGCCCTTATCGCAAGCAACCCAATCCTAGCTACACCAGGTGTTGGAAAGCCTTTGTTATTATATACTTCAGCAACTAACCAAGTAGTTAGTGTTGTGCTCGTCGTCGAACGAGGGGAAGAGGGACATAAATTCCGCACCCAAAAACCAGTCTATTATGTATCGGAGGTCCTTATACCTTGAAAATCCCGATACCCCCACTATCAAAAGATAGCCCGCACAGTTTTCATGGCATCCCGTAAACTGCGACACTACTTCAAGAGTGTTCGATCATAGTGGCATCCGAAGTACCACTCAACGACATTATCAATAACAGGAACGCCACTGGCCGAATAGACAAATGGGCCATCGAGCTTTTACCGTTCGAAATAGTATACAAGCCACACTAGGCTATTAAATCACAGGTGTTGGCCAACTTCGTCACTGAATGGACGGAAGTTGAACTCCCTAAAAATTATAGCTCATACTCCAATTGGATTATTTACTTTGATGGCTCTAAAATGCTGGCCGGACTGGGGCTGGCATCATCCTAACATCTCCTACTAGGGACACAGTCCGCTATGTATTAAAAATTATTGTATACAGACTCCAACAATGCAGCCGAATATGAGGTGCTGCTACATGGTCTTCGCATGGCTGTTTCCATGGGTATACAACGCATGGAGGTGCATGGTGAACCCAACCTTGCAATATCCCAGGTCAATGGAGAGTTCGACGCAAAGGACCCAAAAATGGCGGCATATCAAAATGCCATATTAAAAATATCAGCTCGGTTCAACGGACTTGAGTTTCATCATGTCGCTTGACAGAGTAGTCAGGCAGCCAACATCCTCACTCGTATGGGCGCTAAGCGCGACCCTGTACCACCTAACACTTTCGTGGAAAGGCTCTTTAAGCCATCCGTAGTATGGCAGGGTGAGAGCAGCGAAGGCAGCACGGACCTGATCACACCCCCAGCTACCAAACACAATGTAGACACCGTCGGGGGTCCAGATATCGAGGTAACACCCTCTACTCACGAGATCATGGTTGTTATCGCTCCCTGGACCGAACCATTCCTAGCCTACCTTAATAGGCAGGAGCTTCCCGATGATCAAAATGAAGCTCGGTACATAGTTCGGCGATATAAATCCTTCAAAGTGCATTAGGGTGAACTGCACAAAAACAGCACTACCGGAGTCCTCCAAAGGTGTATCTCCGAAGAGGAGGGAAGGCAACTCCTGGCCGAAATACATGCTGTCCAGGGCGGTCATCACACCACAGCTCGAGCCCTCATAAGCAAAGCGTCGAAGCCAGGGTTTTTCTGGCCCACGGCTTGTGCAGACGCTCAAGCCCTTGTCCAACGTTTGTGGGTCGTCAGCTTTTCGACAATCAAAGTCACATGCCTCCCACCGCATTAAGAACAATCCCCATTACTTGGTTCTTCGTGGTCTGGGGGCTTGATATGGTTGGACCCCTTAAAGGGGGAAGCCACAAAAAGAAATACTTGCTGGTAATGGTAGATAAATTCACTAAGTGGATAGAGGCCAAACCAGGAAAAATAGCTGAGGCGGGGCCAATGATTGACTTTATATCCAGCGTAGTCGACCGTTATGGTGTCCCGCACAGTATCATCACTGATAATGGCTCCAACTTTACAGCTGATGAGGTGAAAACTTGGTGCGCTAAGTTGGGCATTAAACTTGACTATGCATCCGTATACCACCCTCAAACAAACGGCCAAGTCAAAAGGATCAATGGTCTGATCATGAGTGGCATTAAGACTAGACTAGTGTGCTATTTACGAGAATCAGATAAGCACTGGGTTGAGGAACTCGATTCTGTACTCTGGGGACTCCAGACCACACCCAATCGAACGACCCGACACTCACCCTTCTTTATGGTGTACGGTGCAGAGGTTGTATTGCCCTGTGACATTATTCATGACTCACCTAGAGTGTGCATTTACAAAAGGAGAGAAGTCGAACTAGATCGGCAGAATGACCTAGGCGGAGTCGAAGAGGAGCACGATGTTGCTAAAGCCCGTTTCGCATTTTATCAACAACATGCCAGGCATTACCAAAGCAGAGAAGTGTGGGCTAAGACATACAATATCAGAGAACTTGTTTTACACCTCCCAGAAAATAAAAAGGACAAGCTCAAACCCAAACGGGAAGGCCCCTTCGTCATAGATGAAGTCCTTACTGGATGAGCCTATCGCCTTTGTAATGCAGCAGATAATCGCCTTGAGTCGAACCCATGGAACGCTGACCGGCACCGAAGATTTCATGACCCACAAGTATAGGGGATCTATCGTAGTCCTTTCGATAAGTAAGAGTGTCGAACCCAACGAGGAGCATAAGGAAATGACAAGCGGTTTTCAGTAAGGTATTCTCTGCAAGCACTGAAATTGTAGGTAATAGATAGTTTTGTGATAGGATAATTTGTAACGGGTAACAAGCAATTGAAGTAAATAAGGTGCAGCAAAGTGGCCCAATCCTTTTTGTAGCAAAGGACAATCCTGGACAAGTTCTTATAATGAGAAAAGCACTCCTGAGGACAGATGGGAATTATCGTCAAGCTAGTTTTCATCACGCTCATATGATTCGCGTTCATTACTTTCATAATTTGATATGTGGGTGGGCCGGTGCTTGGGTACTGCCCTTTCTTGGACAAGCATCCCACTTATGATTAACCCCTATTTCAAGCATCCTCAACTACAAAAGAAGTATTAAGGTAAACCTAACCATAGCATGAAACTAGTGGATCCAAATCAGCCCCTTACGAAGCAACGTATAAACTAGGGTTTAAGCTTCTGTTACTCTAGCAACCCATCATCTACTTATTACTTCCCAATGCCTTCCTCTAGGCCCAAATAATGATGAATTGACATGTAGTCGACGTTAACATAACACCATTAGAGGAGAGACAACATACATCTCATCAAAATATTGAACAAATACCAAATTCACATGACTACTAAATAGCAAGACTTCTCCCATGTCCTCAGGA
Organism: Triticum dicoccoides; assembly: GCF_002162155.2. Taxonomy (NCBI): domain Eukaryota; kingdom Viridiplantae; phylum Streptophyta; class Magnoliopsida; order Poales; family Poaceae; genus Triticum; species Triticum dicoccoides. The sequence goes on along the minus strand of NC_041393.1, from coordinate 471,817,223 downwards.
ACAAACGTAACTACTCATAAAGCATATTCATGCTCATAATCAGAGGGGTATTAATATGCATTAAGGATCTGAACATATGATCTTCCACCAAATAAACCAACTAGCATCAACTACAAGGAGTAATCAACACTACTAGCAACCCACAGGTACCAATCTGAGGTTTAGGTACAAAGATTAGATACAAGAGATGAACTAGGGTTTGAGAGGAGATGGTGCTGGTGAAGATGTTGATGGAGATTGACCCCCTCCCGATGAGAGGATCATTGGTGATGACGATGGTGATGATTTCCCCCTCCCGAAGGGAAGTTTCCCCGGCAGAACAGCTCCACCGGAGCCCTAGATTGGTTCCGCCAAGGTTCTGCCTCGTGGCGGCAGAGTTTCGTCCCGTAATCTTGCTTCTGATTTTTTCCAGGGTAGAAGACTTCATATAGCATAAGATGGGCACCGGAGAGCCACCAGGGGGCCTACGAGGCAGGGGGCGCGCCCAGTAGGGGTGGGCGCGCCCCCACCCTCGTGGCTAGGGTGTGGGCCCTCTCTTGTACTTCATCCGCTCAATAATTATCATTAATTCCCAAAATGACTTTCGTGGAGTTTCAGGACTTTTGGAGCTGCGCAGAACAGGTCTCCAATATTTGCTCCTTTTCCAGCCCAGAATCCCAGCTGCTGGCATTCTCCCTCTTCATGACAAACCTTGTAAAATAAGAGAGAATAGCCATAATTATTGTGACATAATGTGTAATAACAGTCTATAATGCAATAAATACCGATATAAAAGCATGATGCAAAATGGACGTATCAACTCCCCCAAGCTTGACCTCGCTTGTCCTCAAGCGGAAGCCAATATCGAAAAATATGTCCACATATTTAGAGATAGAGGTGTCGATAAAAATAAAATACGGACAGAGGGCATCATGGTCATTCTTATAACAGCAACATATATAGATTTTGTTATATGATTTCTGATGCTCAAGTAACAATCTATTCACAATGTCAAGTATGGTTCAAAAACTTCATTGAGAACTAACAAACTATAATCTCAGTCATTGAAGCAATTGCAATTTATCATAGCATGGGAAAGAGTCAATAATTGAGCTTTTCAGCAAGTTCGCATACTCAACTATCATTTTGTCTTCTACAATTGCTAACACTCATGCAATACTTATGGTTCTGGAGTTTTAACCGGACACAGAGAAAGATAGGGGCTTATAGTGTTGCCTCCCAACGTTTTACCTAAAGGGTAATGTCAACAATAATAGTTCATGCTAACTTACATCCAATTGGATATATGTATCAGGATCTTTCCAACATGAGGTGCTTGCCAAAGGATAAAATGAAAAAGGGAAAGGTCATGATCACCTTGACTCTTGCAATAGGTATAAGACATAAAGTAAAAGATAGGCCCTTCGCAGAGGGAGGTAGAGGTTGTCATGTGATTTTTGGTTGGATGCACAAAATCTTAATGCAAAAGTATGTCACTTTATATTGCCACTTGTGATATGAACCTTTATTATGCAGTCCGTCGCTTTTATTACTTCCATATTACACGATCGTATAAAGCTTATTTTCTCCGTACTAATAAGTCATACATATTTAGAGAGCAATTTTTTTTGCTTGCAACATGACAACTTACTTGAAGGATCTTACTTAATCCATAGGTAGGTATGGTGGACTCTCATGGCAAAACTGGGTTTAAGGATATTTGGAAGCACAAGTAGTATTTCTACTTGGTGCAAGGAATTTGACTAGCATGAGGGGGAAAGGCAAGCTCAACATGTTGGACGATCCATGACAATATACTTTAACTAAGATGTGAGAAAATATAACCCATTACGTTGTCTTCCTTGTCCAACATCAACTCTTTAGCATGTCATACTTTAATGAGTGCTCACAATCACAAAAGATGTACAAGATAGTATATTTATATGTGAAAACCTCTCTTTCTTTATTACTTCCTATTAATTGCAACAATGACCAAAACTACATTTCCCAACTCTCAAGAACTTTTAAGCCTCATACTTTTTATGTGTGAAGTCATTACTATCCATAAGATCAATATGAACTATTTTATTATTTTATTGTTTTATGCACTTAATATCATGGCAAGATAGCAAAGCCCTTGACTCAACACTAATCTTTATTATATAGCTCACGGACTCGATTACATAGAAGGATCTCAAAGCAAAACTCAAAACTAATTCATACCAAAACTTTATTCTACTAGATCAAGATATTACCAAAAGGATCGAACTAAGAAAAACGGTAAATATAGGAGTGTGATTGTGATACGATACCGGGGCACCTCCCCCAAGCTTGGCAGTTGCAAAGGGGAGTGCCCATACCCATGTGATTATGTCCTCGGAGGTGGCGAAGGAGTTGTTGATGATGTAGGCTTGTTGTCCGTCTTCCAAGGCATATGCTCACCATCATAGAAGGATAATCGAGTCTCCGGGATCCTCAAATCTGCAGCCAAACTCATCCTCTTGAATCTATATTCATACTCACAGTTTTAGTTTTGCAGGTCATATATCTGGGCTTGGAGGTGCTCGATTTTCTCATGAAGCTTGAAGATGGTCTCCCCAATATTCTTGGCATCCAGCTTATGGTTGTTGGTGAATTCCGCGATCATCATCTGGTTGCCGTTAAGTCCACGCTCCACCATCCCTTGGCACTTGAAAACTTGTCGTTTCATCGCTTCGAGCTTTGTCTCCATGCTTCCGGTACTCCTTGGTCCTTCAACATCGCGGATCTGCAGCACCCCCTCATGCATCTCAATGGTTTGAGGGTGATGCAGCACCTCCGCGAGAGAGGGGTTGATGACCCTCTCGAAAAACTTGTCCTTGGGAGCGCTTGGAGATGTCATGGTGCTCTAAATCTGTCAGAAAAACAGCTCGAAACAAAGACAGAGGATATTTGCGTGATACGGTGGTCAAAACCTTCGGGAGATTATATAATGAATTTTTACCAACCAAAAGAAGTATCGTGCACGAAAACGGAGTCCGGAGAGCAGACGAGGTGCCCACGAGGCAGGGGGCGCGCCCAGTAGGGGTGGGCGCGCCCTCCACCCTCGTGGACGCCTCGTGTCCTTCCCGGACTACTTCTTATTTTCCTATTTTCTTCAATATTACAAAACGGAGAAAAAATGCCATTAGAACTATTTTGGAGTCGTTTTACTTACCATACCACATACCTATTCCTTTTTGGAGTCTGAAACGTTCTGGAAAGTGTCCCTTATGTATTCCTCCGGGGTTAGGTTTCAATAATATTAGTTTCAACATTTATAGGATTACCTGAGATATAATGTTTGATTCTTTGACCGTTCACCACCTTCGGATTTGTGCCTTCGAGTTGTTGATTTTTATGGCACCGGAATGATAGGCCTCCTCGATAATGTAAGGCCCTTCCCATTTAGAGAGAAGTTTTCCTGCATAAAATCTTAAACGAGAGTTGAATAGCAACACATAATCACCTACGTTAAACTCACGCTTTTGTATCCTTTTGTCATGCCATCTTCTAACTTTTTCTTTGAATAGCTTGGCATTCTCATAGGCTTGGGTTCTCCATTCATCAAGTGAGCTAATGTCAAATAACCTCTTCTCACCGGTAAGTTTGAAATCATAACTGAGCTCTTTAATGGCCCAATATGCCTTATGTTCAAGTTCAAGAGGTAAGTGACAAGCTTTCCCATAAACCATTTTATACAGAGACATACCCATAGGATTTTTATATGCACTTCTATAGGCCCATAATGCATCATCAAGTTTCTTGGACCAATTCTTTCTATATCTATTAACAGTCTTTTGTAAAATTAATTTGAGCTCTCTATTACTCAATTCTACTTGACCACTAGACTGTGGGTGATATGGGGATGCAATTCTATGATTAATGTCATACTTGGCAAGCATTTTACGAAAAGCACCGTGAATAAAATGTGAACCACCATCAGTCATGAGATATCTAGGGACTCCAAACCACGGAAAAATAATTTCTTTAAGCATCTTAATAGAGGTGTTATGATCAACACTACTAGTTGGAATAGCTTCTACCCACTTAGTAACGTAATCGACAACAACTAAAATATGTGTATATCCATTAGAGGCAGGAAAAGGTCCCATATAATCAAAGCCCCAAACATCAAACAGTTCAATAACAAGAGAATAATTCATAGGCATTTCTTGACGTCTACTAATATTACCAATTCTTTGACATTCATCACAAGACAAGACAAACTTACAGGCATCTTTGAAGAGTGTAGGCCAATAAAAACCAGATTGCAATACCTTATGTGCAGTTCTATCTCCAGCGTGGTGTCCTCCATATGCCTCAGAGTGACATTTGCGTAGGATCTGTTCCTATTCATGCTCAGGTACACAACGTCTAATAAAACCATCTACTCCTTCTTTATAAAGGTGTGGGTCATCCCAGAAGTAATGTCTTAAATCATAAAAGAACTTTTTCTTTTGTTGGTATGTGAAACTAGGTGGTATAAATTTAGCAACAATGTAATTAGCATAATCAGCATACCATGGAGAAGTACGAGAAGCATTTATGACCGCTAATTGTTCATCACGAAAGTTATCATCAATAGATAGTGGGTCATCAAGAACATTCTCTAAACTAGACAAGTTGTCTGCAACGGGGTTCTCAGCTCCCTTTCTATCAATAATATGTAAATCAAATTCTTGGAGCAAGAGAACCCATCTAATAAGTCTAGGTTTAGCATCTTTCTTTTCTATAAGATATTTAATAGCAGCATGATCAGTGTGAATAGTTACTTTAGAATCAATAATATAAGGTCTGAACTTATCACAAGTATATACAACTGCTAAGAATTCTTTTTCAGTAGTAGCATAATTTCTCTGGGCAGTGTCTAGAGTTTTACTAGCATATTGAATAACATTTAATTTCTTATCAACTCTTTGCCCTAGAACAGCACCTACATCATAATCGCTAGCATCACACATAATTTCAAAGGGTAAATTCCAATCAGGTGGCTGAACAATAGCTGCAGTGATCAAAGCTTTCTTAAGTATTTCAAATGCTTCTACACAATCATCATCGAAGACAAAAGGAATATCTTTTTGTAATAAATTAGTTAGAGGCCTAGAGATTTTAGAAAAGTCCTTAATGAACCTCCTATAAAAACCGGCATGACCAAGGAAACTTCTTATACCTTTAATGTCCTTGGGACACGACATCTTTTAAATAGCATCAACTTTAGCTTTATCAACTTCAATACCTCTTTCAGAAATTTTATGCCCCAAGACAATGCCTTCATTAACCATAAAGTGGCACTTCTCCCAATTCAAGACGAGACTAGTGTCTTCGCATCTCTGCAAGACTCGATCAAGGTTGCTCAAGCAATCATCAAAAGAGGATCCATAAACAGAGAAATCATCCATGAATACCTCACAAATCTTTTCACAAAATTCAGAGAATATAGCCATCATGCATCTTTGAAAGGTAGCGGGTGCATTACATAAACCAAAAGGCATACGTCTATAAGCAAAAGTACTGAAAGGGCAAGTAAATGTAGTCTTTGCTTGATCGTCCGCTGACACAGGTATTTGAGAGAAACCAGAATAACCAACTAGGAAGCAGAAATGTGTATGTTTGGATAGTCTTTCTAGCATTTGATCAATAAAAGGTAAAGGGTAATAATCTTTCTTAGTAGCTTTATTTAATTTGCAGAAATCAATTACCATCCTATAACCTATAATAATTCTTTGCGGGATCAATTCATCTTCATCATTAGGGACTACAGTAATACCTCCCTTCTTAGGGACACAAAGAACATGACTTACCCACTCACTATCAGCAATGGGATAAATTATACCTGACTCAAGGAGCTTTAGTATTTCCTTTCTTACCACTTCTTTCATCTTAGGATTTAACCATCGTTGATGATCTCTAATTGGTTTGGCGCCTTCGTCCAATTTAATTTTGTGTTGGCATAGAGTGGGACTAATGCCCTTAAGATCATCCAGAGTATATCCAATAGCAGCACGGTGCTTCTTCAGAGTTTTCAATAATCTTTCATCTTGCTGCTCTGAAAGGTTAGCACTAATAATAACAGGATATATCTTCTTTTCATCAAGATAAGCATATTTAAGATTATCAGGTAAAGGTTTAAGCTCAAACACGGGATCACCCTTGGGTGGAGGGGGATCCCCTAGGATTTCAACAAGCAAGTTGTGCTTCAAAATAGGACCCTGTTTAAAGAATACTTCGTCTATTTCCCTTCTTTAATTCATAAACATATCATTTTCATGGTATAGCAAATATTGTTCTAACGGATCAGTAGGAGGCACGGCAATAGAAGCAAGACCAATAATTTCATCCTTACTAGGCAATTCTTTATCATGGGGTTGTCTACCAAACTTAGCAAAATTAAACTCATGTTTCATATCCCCCAAGCCAATTGTAACAACATCCTTTTTGCAATCGATCTTAGCATTAACAGTATTCAAGAAGGGTCTACCAAATAGGGACAAAAGCTATCTTTTGGGGAACCAAGAACAAGAAAATCAGCAGGATATTTAACTTTCCCACACAAGACTTCAACATCTCTAACAATCCCAATTGGTAAAATAGTATCTCTCTTTGCAAGCTTAATAGTAACATCAATATCTTCTATTTCAGCGGGTGCAATATCGTGCATAATTTCTTGATATAGGGAAATAGGTATTGCACTAGCACTAGCACCCATATCACATAAGCCATGATAACAATGATCTCCTATTTTAACAGAAATAACAGGCATGCCTACGACAGGTCGATGTATCTTAGCATCGGGTCTAGCAATATTAGCAGCTTCCTCACAAAAGTAAATAACATGCCCATCTATATTATCAGCGAAGAGATCTTTAACCATAGCAATACTAGGTTCAACTTTAATTTTCTCAGGAGGTGTATATGTTCTACTATTACTCTTATGAACCACAGTAAGCTTTAGCATGATCCTTTATCCTAACAGGGAAAGGTGGTTTCTCAACATAAGTAGTAGGAACAATAGGATCATTATAAGTGGTAGTCTTTTCTTCAACTGTAACAGGTGCAACTACTTTCACTTCAGTGGGAGGATTATATTTAAACCACTTCTCCTTAAGGAGATCGACGTGAGTAGCAAATGATTCACAAAAGGAAGCTACTATCACAGAGTCAAGTCCATATTTAGTGCTAAATCCACGAAAAGCATCGGTATCCATAAAAGACTTAGCACAATCAAACTTAGGTGTCATACCTGACTCCTTACCATCATCAGAACCCTAATCTTCAGAGTTGCGTTTAATTCTTTCCAATAAGTCCCACTTGAATTCAATAGTCTTCAGCATATAAGAACCAGCACAAGAAGTATCGAGCATGGTGTGATCATTGAGAGAAAGCCGAGCATAAAAGTTTTGGATAATCATTTCTCTTGAGAGCTCATGATTGGGGCATGAATATAAGATTGACTTAAGCCTCCCCCAAGCTTGAGCGATACTTTCTCCTTCGTGAGGCCAAAAATTATATATATAATTACGATCATGATGATCAAGATGCATAGGATAGAACTTCTGGTGAAATTCCAATTTCAATCATTTATAGTCCCAAGATCCCGTATCATCACATAGCCTATACCATGTCAATGCATCTCCCTTCGAAGATAAAGGGAAGACCTTCCTCTTAATAACATCATCGGGCATACCTGCAAGCTTAAATAATCCACAAGCTTCATCCACATAGATAAGGTGTAAATGGGATGCAATATTCCATCTCCTGCAAAGGAATTAGCTAGCAGTTTCTCTACCATACCCGAAGGAATTTCAAAGTAAACATTTTCAGTAGGTTCAGTAGGTTGAGGAGAAACTCTTTGCTCTACTGGCCGGGGTGAAGATACCCCGAACAAGCCCCTCAAAGGATTAGTTTACATAGTAACAAGTGACAGTAAATTTCAGCACACTATATAAATGTTTCCTTACCAAGTTCCACTCACCAAAGGCGCTTCACTCCCCGGCAACGGCGCCAGAAAAGAGTCTTGATGACCCACAAGTATAGGGGATCTATCGTAGTCCTTTTGATAAGTAAGAGTGTCGAACCCAACGAGGAGCAGAAGGAAATGACTAGCGGTTTTCAGTAAGGTATTCTCTACAAGCACTAAAATAGTAGGTAATAGATAGTTTTGTGATAGGATAATTTGTAACGGGTAAGAAGCAATGAAAGTAAATAAGGTGCAGCAAAGTGGCCCAATCCTTTTTGTAGCAAAGGACAAGCCAGGACAAGTTCTTATAATGAGAAAAGCACTCCCGAGGACACATGGGAATTATCATCAAGCTAGTTTTCATCACGCTCATATGATTCGCGTTCGTTACTTTCATAATTTGATATGTGGGTGGACCGGTGCTTGGTTACTGCCCTTTCTTGGACAGGCATCTCACTTATGATTAACCCCTATTGCAAGCATCCGCAACTACAAAATAAGTATTAAGGTAAACCTAACCATAGCATGAAACTAGTGGATCCAAATCAGCCCCTTACGAAGCAACGCATAAACTAGGGTTTAAGATTTTGTCACTCTAGCAACCCATCATCTACTTATTACTTCCCAATGCCTTCCTCTAGGACCAAATAATGATGAACTGTTATGTAGTCGACGTTCACATAACACCACTAGAGGAGAGACAACATACATCTCATCAAAATATCGAACAAATACCAAATTCACATGACTACTAATAGCAAGACTTCTCCCATGTCCTCAGGAACAAACGTAAATACTCACAAAGCATATTCATGTTCATAATCAAAGGGGTATTAATATGCACTAAGGATCTGAACATATGATCTTTCACCAAATAAACCAACTAGCATCAACTACAAGGAGTAATCAACACTACTAGCAACCCACAGGTACCAATCTGAGGTTTAGGTACAAAGATTAGATACAAGAGATGAACTGGGGTTTGAGAGGAGATGGTGCTGGTGAAGATGTTGATGGAGATTGACCCCCTCCCGATGATAGGATCATTGGTGATGATGATGGTGATGATTTCCCCCTCCCGGAGGGAAGTTTCCCTCGCAGAACAGCTCCGCCGGAGCCCTAGATTGGTTCCGCCAAGGTTCCGCCTCGTGGCGGCGGAGTTTCGTCCCGTAAGCTTGCTTATGATATTTTCCAGGATAGAGGACTTCATATAGCAGAATATGGGCACCGGAGAGCCACCAGGGGGCCGACGAGGCAGGGGGCGCGCCCAATAGGGGTGGGCGCGCCCCCACCCTCGTGGCCAGGGTGTGGGCCCCCTCTTGTACTTCTTCCACTCAATAATTATCATTAATTCCAAAAATGACTTTCATGGAGTTTCAGGACTTTTGGAGCTGTGTAGAATAGGTCTCCAATATTTGCTCCTTTTCCAGCCCAGAATCCCAGCTGCCAGCATTCTCCCTCTTCATGATAAACCTTGTAAAATAAGATAGAATAGCGATAAGTGTTGTGACATAATGTGTAAACCCATAATGCAATAATTACCGAGATAAAAGCATGATGCAAAATGGACGTATCAAGATTCTACGCATAGTTTGGCCTCCTTAGGTTTCACTTTAACTAGGTTTTTTCCCTTTTTCTCTCCCTTCTTTTTCGATTTTTTCCCTTTGTATGTTCGGATCAACAACATTATTTGGGGTACACATCTTTAAATTTGTACACCCCACCATACATGGGGGCTTCTTTAATGAAGCATTTTATTGAAAGCTTATAAGCTTCCTTTGTCCATGACGGTTGTTGCTTCTGCCATTTTATGCACCTCTATGACTTAAGTTTTTGCCAAGCTGGGTTGCCTTGCTCTTGTGTTTATACCCTACGTTCCCGATTGTTCAGCTAGGGTGTAAAGGGAGTACCTCTGTGATAGTTACAACCGGGTTATCCAGACCTGGACCTCAGACAGGTGAAGCCGAAAGCTAGCGTTCTTAAGGGAATAATTGGTCGGCACATAAACAAACAGACTATTTTTGGAACAACTACAGAATTGGCTATTTGTACTTCGGATACAAGCCTAGGCATGCATCATTTAGCATGTTAACCCAAGGAAAGTAACCCCTAACGGAACTATTTTTCTTGGAAGATGTTTCTTACATTAAATAGTAATATAACATAACTCCCCAAACATATTTTGTCTGTTCGAGCAATATGACCGGATTGCCTAGTTTCCAAAGATACTAAATGTTTCTTAGTTAAACATAGTATACAAAAACACTCTAGCTTATTGGTTCGGAGGTGGAAGCCGAAGGTCTGCGATGACAAAAAAATTATAAGTTCGGCACGAGATAAGTTCGGTCATAAAGTACATTGATACATAGAATCAAATGCCTACTCTCTTTCTACGCCATCTAAAAGGCTATCTAGCTTACAGTCTTGTTGCATATATTTCGCCGCTATCATTACTTGGTCATATACCAAGCTTACAGGAATTTCCTTCCTGTATGGTCCCTAAGGTCCAACTCGGGCCATATGATTCGGAGCGAGTACGGTGTACCATGCCTTCACCATGGCCCATGCCTCCCGTGCTCCTTCAGGCATGCGGACATCTTCCACAACTCGAAGCGACGCCGACCACCCTTGAATAGGTCTACCAACCTATCCATGCTTTCTGGAGGGGCATCAAATGGCCATAGGGCCTTGGCCATATTCTTCATGGCTTTCTGGGCACGCTCGTGGAGCTTTGAAAGTTCATTTAGAACGTCGCTTTGAAGCCCGTACACTTCCTTCGTGGCGGATGGTCAACATACCTGTGTGAACCAAACTATAACATTCTGTATTATATGATTATATCAATACTTCAGATGTTAAAAAAGTCATACCGAATATGCCGCCCTTCAGCTTTTGGTTTTCCTGTTGTGCCTCCAAGAGTTGAGCCTTTAAGTTCTTTATCTCTTCGGCCTGCTTCTTCACTTCTTCTTCTAGTTTTTTATCTTTCCCCCCAGTCATTGGGGCACTCTTCATTTCTTCAAGCTCGGTGACAGCGGCATTCAGTTGTGTCCGTCTTGTCTCGAGCTCCTGGGACAATGCGCTGTTCTTCTCCTTGAGAACCTACGATCATAAACGTTCCTCAAATCGGTTGGTTCCTACCGCTTTAAGTCTCGGGGGCTACTGTTGTCTATATATTAGATTTGCATAAATTTTTCATGTGGATATCCTTTGAGAACAGGCGAGTAACACCCCTAAGTCCATCTCGGGCAGCTCAGATATATGCGCCCACGGTGCTGAGAGTGATAAACTCTTCCTCCGAAAAGACCGGGGCATGCAGGGTATCTTTTAAGTGACGATGATTCATTGCGCTCTCCACCTCGAAGTTGGTGACAGACACTTCATCCGGATCTTCCTAAGGTGGATGAGTCGGTGCCACCCCTATATGCACCCTCGTCCTAGTTGACGAATTCGGCATTGCATTGGCTGCGGCTCGGCTTGTTGGGATCTTTGGCATGGTTCGCCATATACCTCTCCTGAGATGATAGAGGGAGTATGAAAACGACAATTCGGCCTTATGCCCAAGTATAAAATAAGGAATATACCTTTTTGGTGATGGAGCAGGCTCAGTGGCGCTCCCGGCTTCCTTTTGCTTCGCATGTCCACTCCTTGAGGGTGCCATCCTTCTTCTTGTTGCCCTACCTTGGGTACGGCTCGCTGAGCGCCGATCCTGCAAGACACGACCCAGTGCGGAGGGTAAAGTTATGAGTGGAAATATCACTTTTTTTATTTCCGAACACTTACCTTAACGAAGGGGTAGAGATCGGGGTAATCGGCCATGATGGCTACTTCCAAACCGTTAAGGCTCACGTGGTAATAAACTCCGTCTTCAAATTCCACGAATATATCCAGATCCTCATGGAATCCAGGGTCTTCATGATGTGCGTGGTCTTCTGGTTGGGGAGGAGGGCAATAGATGTTCTCGACTACCTTCCTCCATAACTGTTTTGAAGCAACTAGAGTATTCGGTTAACGCATCCCAATGATAAAAAAGGTGTTGAATGAGTAAACTTACCCAATCAATGGGGTTGTACATAGAGAAGTCGTCCCGACGGTGTAGACGGGTGAAGTCTTCTTCCTCTCCCTTATAAAGGTCCACTAGCATGGCAGCCAATGCGGTTTGTTATTCGGACCCTTGCGCGTATAGCGAGATGCGTCGTCCTCCCCGTTGTAGTTCCATAAAGGACCCACTCTGGACAGAAGAGGATGGATACATCACTTTATTGCAATAGCCATGACTTCAACGATGGAGATTCCGGAATGGGTCCACAATCTGAACTTGCTGACCAATCTCATCAGTTCCGCACTATCCTCTTGTCTGGGGGACTTGGGGCGCCAGCTGAATAGCTTCTTCAAAGGAGCGCTGGAGAATTCGGGAAGCCCGTGCCGAACAGAGTCTGGAAGAGGAACATCCTCAATGTAGAACCATTTCAAAGACCATTCGTTGGACCCCCTCTTCGGAGTCCTGACTGGGTAACCGGATCCGGCTATGCGCCATACTTCAGCACTGCCCACCTCAAATATGGACCCTTCACCCTGGTGGTGGGGGACGAGGCAAAGAACTTTTTCCATAGTTTGAAATGAGCCTCGCAGCCTAAAAATAATTTGCAAAGGGCGACAAAACCAGAAATATGCAGAATGGAACCTGGTGTGAGGTTGTGCAGTTAGATCCCGTAATATTCCAGTAGACCCATGAGGAAGGGGTGGATTGGGAATCCTACGCCCCTCAGAAGGAATGAGATGAAGTACACCCTCTCCCCTTTGCTGGGATTGGGGAAATTCTCTACCAATGCATCATCGCCCATAGAAGTTAATCCTGCCCATATGGAGACTAGATCCGTGGGGGGGGGGAGATATCCTTGCGTCTGGAGATGATTGAGCTGAAGATGTGATACAGAACAACTTTGCCAATCCCCCTCTTGAGGGCCATGAGGACGCGAGGAGGAGCCAATGACACTAGACATGATTTGAGTTTTTTTTCATGGTTTGCTCTGTTGCTCTTGGGGCGATGTGGGGTGGCGTTTTGGAGATCTGACCTCTTTATATAAACGCCGCCCATGCCTACTGAGGGAGTCCTGGATTAGGGGGTGTCCGGATGGCCGGACTAAGACCTTTAGCTGGACTCCCAGACTATGAAGATACAAGATTGAAGACTCCGTCCCGTGTCCGGATGGGACTTTCCTTGGCGTGGAAGGCAAGCTTGACGATACGATATGAAGATCTCCTCCCATTGTAACCGACTCTGTGTAACCCTAGCCCTCTCCGGTGTCTATATAAACCGGAGAGTTTTAGTCCGTAGGACGAACAACAATCATACCATAGGCTAGATTCTAGGGTTTAGCCACTCGATCTCGTGGTAGATCTACTCTTGTACTACCCATATAATCAATATTAATCAAGTAGGAGTAGGGTTTTACCTCCATCGAGAGGGCCCGAACCTGGGTAAAAACATCGTGTCCCTTGTCTCCTGTTACCATCCGCCTAGACGCATAGTTCGGGACCCCCTACCCGAGATCCGCCGGTTTTGACACCGACACCTACTAAAAATATTAAAATATAAAGGTAACGAACCATTCGCATTTGCTCAGACGCGTGGAAATCAAGGCGACGACAGGAAGGAATCATAAAGACTCGACGCAGAAGCCGGTGCTGGATTATTGTCAAGCCGGAGTATGGTGGAGAACCCGCCTTGCAAAGCCAAAGACTTATATCCGCACACTACATTGTTGTTGAAGGCAGGTTTGGGGGCTACTAAGGGAGTCCTGGATTCGGGGGTTCGCATATGTCCGGCCCAGGAGTATGGGCCGGGGTGGATGGGCCGTACAAGATCAAGCTGAAGATTATTCTCCGTGTTCGGATGGGACTTTCCATACGTAAACGGCAAGATTTGCGTTCGGGTGTTTCCATCCCTTATGAACCAACCTTGTACAAACCCTAGGCCCCTCCAGTGTGTATATAAACTGGAGGGGTTAGTCCGTAGAGGCTATCCTCATTACCGTCATTGGAATACTCATAGGCTAGACATCTAGGGTTTAGCCATTACGATCTCGAGGTAGATCAACTCTTGTATTCTTCATACTCTTCGAATATAATCAAGCAGGAGTAGGGTGTTACCTCTTTTAAGAGGGCACGAACCTGGGTAAACATTGTGTCCCCTCGTCCCCTGTTACCATTGATCCTTAGACGCACAGCTTGGCCCCCCCTACCCGAGATCTGCCAGTTTTGACACCGGCAGGCGCCACTTGAGGAAACACTAAGTAGGATTCGGATCCTACTTGGGGCGCCCCCTGGCTACCTCCCCTCCCCTTCAGCCTATATATATGTGGTGAGGGGTCGCCTAGGACACACAACATCAATTGTTAGCCGTGTGCGGCGCCCCCCTCCATAGTTTACACCCCCGGTCATATTATCGCGGTGCTTAGGCGAAATCCTGCGCGGATCACATCACCATCACTGTCAATCGTGCTGATGGAACTCGTCTACTTCCTCGACACCTTGCTGGATCAAGAGGGCAAGGGACATCATCGAGCTGAACGTGTGCAGAATTCAGAGGTGTCATATGTTTGGTACTTGATCGGTCGGAGCTAGAAGAAGTTCGACTACATCAACCACATTGAAACGCTTCCGCTTACGGTCTACAAGGGTACGTAGACACACTCTCCCCCTCTTGTTGCTATGCATCTCCTAGATAGATCTTGCCCGAGCATAGGAATTTTTTTTTGAAATTGCATGCAATGTTCCTCAACCAACGGCCATAGGGAGTATGAGACCGTGAGGGCAACTGCGGCAGCGACAGCGGATCATGCAACCCGGATGTAGGCAGAGCAGGACGAGCAGGATGCATTCCGCTTGGAGCAGGCGCTCAGCCAGTGATTCGAATCCATCCGTCACACTCGGACATTCATTTCATTTTGGTTTGTCCGGTTTCTTGAACTATGACTTGCTTTGGCTTTGTTTTGAATTGTTGATTTCGAACATTTTGTATCGTATGATCGACGTGCATGGATTGCATGGATTTGAGAATCGAAATTTGAGGTATGTGGATGTGCGGCGCAACATATGAGGGTCCGGCGGGCATATAGAGGGCCGGATTTGCCAAGTCCAACTGTAGATGCTATAATGCCTCTTCTCAGCGCGTTGCTATGGTGGAACGCGGTAATTTCAAAAAAAATCCTACGATCACGCAAGATCTATCTATGTGATGCATAAAAACAAGAGGGGAGAGTGTGTCCACGTACCCTCGTAGACCGAAAGCGGAAGCTTTCGTTAACGCAGTTGATGTAGTCGAACGTCTTCGCGATCCAACCGATCCAAGCACCGAACGTATGGCACCTCCGCATTCAGCACACGTTCAGCTCCGGGTAGTCCCTCGTACTCTTGATCCAGTTGAGGCCGAGGGAGAGTTTCATCGGCACGACGGCGTGGTGACAGTGATGATGAAGTTATCGGCGCAGGGCTTCGCCTAAGCACTACGATGATATGACCGAGGTGTGTAGCTGTGGAGGGGGGCACCGTAGATGGCTCAACAATTGTCAACTTGTGTGTTCTAGGGTGCCCCCCTGCCCCTGTATATAAAGGAGCAAGGGGGGAGGCCGTCCGACCCTCTAGGGCGCGCCAAGGGGGAGGAATCCTCCTCCTAGTAGGAGTACGACTTCCCCCTTCCCTAGTCCTACTAGGAGAAGAAGGAAGGAAGGGGAGGAGAAGGAAGGAGGGGGCGCCGCCCCTCCCCCTAGTCCAATTCGGACTAGGCCCATGGGGGGCGCACGGCCAGCCCGTGGCAGCCCCTCTTTCTCTCCCCCCTAGGCCCAATAAGGCCCATTACTTCTCCGGTCCGATAACCCTTCCGACACTTCGGTTATATCTGAAACTTCTCCGGAACACTTCTGGTGTCCGAGTATAGTCATCCAATATATCAGTATTTATGTCTCGACCATTTTGAGACTCCTCGTCATGTCCGTGATCACATCCTGGACCCTAACAATCTTCGGTACAACATATCACATAAACTCATAATACTAATCATCATCGATCGTTAAGCGTGCGGACCCTACGGGTTCGAGAACTATGTAGACATGACCGAGACACGTCTCCGGTCAATAACCAATAGAGGAACCTGGATGCTCATATTGGTTCCTACATATTCTACAAAGATCTTTATCGGTCAAACCGCATAACAACATACGTTGTTCCCTTTGTCATCGGTATGTTACTTGCTCGAGATTCGATCGTCCGTATCTCAATACCTAGTTCAATCTCGTTACCGGAAAGTCTCTTTACTCGTTCCGTAATACTTCATCCTGCAACTAACTCATTAGTCACAATGCTCGCAAGGCGTATACTGATGAGTATTACTGAGAGGGCCCAGAGATACCTCTCCGAAATACAGAGTGACAAATCCTAATCTCGATCTATGCCAACCCAACAAACACCTTCGGAGACACCTGTAGAGCACCTTTATAATCACCCTTTTATGTTGTGACGTTTGGTAGCACACAAAGTGTTTCTCCGGTATTCGGGAGTTGCATAATCTCATAGTCCGAGGAACTTGTATAAGTCATGAAGAACGCAGTAGCAATGAAACTAACATGATCATAATGCTAAGCTAACGGATGGATCATGTCCATCACATCATTCTCCTAATGATGTGATCCCATTAATCAAATGACAACACATGTCTATGGTTAGTAAACATAACCAGCTTTGTTTAACGAGCTAGTCAAGTAGAGGCATACTAGGGACTATATGTTTTGTCTACGTATTCACACATGTACTAAGTTTCCGGTTAATACAATTCTAGCATGAATAATAAACATTTATCATGAATTAAGGAAATAAATAATAACTTTATTATTGCCCCCAAGGCATATTTCCTTCAGTCTCCAACTTGCACTAGAGTCAATAATCTAGATTACATAGTAATGATTCTAACACCCATGGAGCTTTGGTGCTGATCTTGTTTTGCTCGTGGAAGAGGCTTTAGTCAATGGGTCTGCAACATTCAGATCTGTGTGTATCTTGCAAATCTCTATGTCCCCTTTTGACACTTGATGACAGATGGAATTGAAGCGTCTCTTGATGTGCTTGGTTCTTTTGTGAAATCTGGATTCCTTTGCCAAGGCAATTGCACCAGTATTGTCACAAAAGATTTTCAGTGGACCCGATGCACTAGGTATGACACCTAGATCAGATATGAACTCCTTCATCCAAACTCCTTCATTTGCTGCTTTCGAAGCAGCAATGTACTCTGCTTCACACTTAGATCCCGCCACGACGCTCTGCTTAGAACTGCGCCAACTGACAGTTCCTCCATTCAATAAAAATATGTATCCGGTTTGCGACTTAGAGTCATCCGGATCAATGTCAAAGCTTGCATCGACGTAACCGTTTACGACGAGCTTTTTTCACCTCCATAAACGAGAAACATATCCTTAGTCCTTTTCAGGTTTTCAGGATGTTCTTGACCGCTATCCAGTGCTCCACTCCGGGATTACTTTGGTACCTCCCTGCTATGCTTGTACCAAGACATACATCAGGTCTGGTACACAGGATTGCATACATGATAGAACCTATGGCTGAAGCATAGGGAATGACTTTAATTTTCTCTCTATCTTCTGCGGTGGTCGGGCTTTGAGTCTGACTCAACTTCACACCTTGTAACACAGGCAAGAACCCTTTCTTTGACAGATCCATTTTGAACTTCTTCAAAACTTAATCAAGGTATGTGCTTTGATAAAGTCCAATTAAGTGCCTTGATCTATCTCTATAGATCTTAATGCCCAATATGTAAGCAACTTCTCCGAGGTCTTTCAAAGAAAAACTCTTATTCAGGTATCCCTTTATGTTATCCAGAAATTCTATATCATTTCCAATCAACAATATGTCGTCTACATATAAGATTAGAAATGCTACAGAGCTCCCACTCACTTTCTTGTAAATACATGCTTCTCCAAAAGTTTGTATAAAACCATATAAAACCAAAAGTTTGTAAATACATGCTTCTCCAAAAGTTTGTATCAAAGTGTTTATTCCAACTCCGAGAGGCTTGCACCAGTCCATAAATGGATCGCTGGAGCTTGCACACTTTGCTAGCACCCTTTGGATCGACAAAACCTTCCGGATGCATCATATACAACTCTTCTTCGAGAAATCCATTCAGGAATGCAGTTTTGACATCCATTTGCCAAATTTCATAATCATAAAATGTAGCAATTGCTAACATGATTTGGACAGACTTAAGCATCGCTACAGGTGAGAAAGTCTCATCGTAGTCAACTCTTTGAACTTGTCGAAAAACTTTCGCAACAAGTCAAGCTTTGTAAACAATAACATTACCATATGCGTCGGTCTTCTTCTTAAAGATCCATTTATTTTCTATGGCTTGCCGATCATCGGGCAAGTCCACCAAAGTCCACACTTTGTTCTCATACATGGATCCCATCTCAGATTTCATGGCCTCAAGCCATTTCGCGGAATCTGGGCTCATCATCGCTTCCTCATAGTTCGTAGGTTCATCATGGTCTAGTAACATGACTTCCAGAACAGGATTACCGTACCACTCTGGTGCGGATCTTACTCTGGAAGACCTACAAGGTTCGGTAGTAATTTGATCTGAAGCTTCATGATCATCATCATTAGCTTCCTCACTAATTGGTGTAGGAATCACATGAACTAATTTCTGTGATGAACTACTTTCCTATAACGGAGAAGGTACAATTACCTCATCAAGTTCTACTTTCCTCCCACTCACTTCTTTCGAGAGAAACTCCTTCTCTAGAAAGGATCCATTCTTAGCAACAAAGATTTTGCCTTTGAATCTGTGATAAAAGATGTACCCAACAGTTTCCTTTGGGTATCCTATGAAGACGCACTTCTCCGATTTCGGTTCGAGCTTATCAGGTTGAAGCTTTTTCACGTAAGCATCGCAGCTCCAAACTTTAAGAAATGACAACTTTGGTTTCTTGCCAAACCACAGTTCATAAGGTGTCGTCTCAACGTATTTTGATGGTGCCCTATTTAAAGTGAATGCAGCCGTCTCTAGAGCATAACCCCAAAACGATAGCGTAAATCAGTAAGAGACATCATAGATCGCACCATATCTAATAAAGTACGGTTACGACATTCGGACACACCATTTCGTTGTGGTGTTCCAGGTGGCGTTAATTGTGAAACTATACCATGTTGTTTCAAATGAAGACCAAACTCGTAACTCAAATATTCTCTTCCACGATCAGATCGTAGAAAGTTTATTTTCTTGTTATGATGATTTTCCACTTCACTCTGAAATTCTTTGAACTTTTCAAATGTTTCAGACTTATGCTTCATTAAGTAGATATAACCATATTTGCTCAAATCATTTATGAAGGTAAGAAAATAACGCTACCCACCATGAGCATCAATACTCATTGGACCGCATACATCGGTATGTATTATTTCCAACAAGTCAGTAGCTCGTTCCATTATTCTGGAGAACGGAGTTTTAGTCATCTTGCCAATAAGTCACGGTTCGCAAGCACCAAGTGATTCATAATCAAGTGATTCCCAAAGTCCATCAACATGGAGTTTCTTCATGCGCTTTACACCAATATGACCCAAACGGTAGTGCCACAAATAAGTTGCACCATCATTATTAAACTTTAATATTTTGGCTTCAACACTATGAATATGTGTATCACTACTATCGAGATTCAACAAAAATAGACCACTCAGCAGGGGTGCATGACCATAAAAGATATTACTCATATAAATAGAACAACCATTATTCTCTGATTTAAATGAATAACCGTCTCGCATTAAACAAGATCTAGATATAATGTTCATGCTCAACGCTGGCACCAAATAACAATTATTCAGGTCTAAAACTAATCCCGATGGTAGATGTAGAGGTAGCGTGCCGACCGCGATCACATCCACTTTGGAACCATTTCCCACGCGCATCGTCACCTCGTCCTTAGCCAATTTTCACTTAATCCATAGCCCATGTTTCGAGTTGCAAATATGAGCAACAGAACCAGTATCAAATACCCAGGCGCTACAGCGAGCATTAGTTAAGTACACATCAATAACATGTATATCAAATATACCTTTCACTTTGCCATCCTTCTTATCCGCCAAATACTTGGGGCAGTTCCACTTCTAGTGACCAGTCCATTTGCAGTAGAAGCACTCAGTCTTAGGCTTAGGTCCAGACTTGGGTTTCTTCTCTTGAGCAGCAACCTTTTTGCCGTTCTTCTTGAAGTTCTCTTTCCTTCCTTTGCCCTTTTCCTTGAAACTAGTGGTCTTATTGACCATCAATACTTGATGCTCCTTTTTAATTTCTACCTCCACGGCCTTTAGCATCGCGAAGAGCTTGGGAATAGTATTGTTCATCCCTTGCATATTATAGTTCATCACGAAGCCTTTATAGCTTGGTGGCAGTGATTGAAGAACTCTGTCAATGACACAATCAACTGGAAGATCAACTCCCAGCTGAGTCAAGTGATTATGATACCCATACATTTTGAGTATGTGTTCATGATAGAACTATTCTCCTCCATTTTGCAGATGTAGAACTTGTTGGAGACTATATCTCTCAACTCGGGCATTTGCTTGAAATATTAACTTCAACTCTTGGAACATCTCATATGCTCCATGATGTTCAAAACATCGTTGAAGTCCCGATTCTAAGCCGTAATGCATGGCACACTGAACTATCGAGTAGTCATCAGCTTTGCTCTGCCAGACATTCTTAATGTCATTAGTAGCATCCGCAGCAGGCCTATCACCTAGCAGTGCTTCCAAGACGTAATTCTTCTGTGCGGCTATGAGGATAATCCTCAAGTTACGGACCGAGTCCGTGTAGTTGCTGCCATCATCTTTCAACTTAGCTTTCTCTAGGAACGCATTAAAAATCAAAGGAACGGTAGCACGGGCCATTGATCTACAACAACATGGACATGCAAAATACTATCAGGTGCTAAGTTCATGATAAATTAAAGTTCAATTAATCATATTACTTAAGAACTCCCACTTAGATAGACATCCCTCTAATCATCTAAGTGATCACGTGATCCAAATCAACTAAACCATGTCTGATCATCACGTGAGATGGAGTAATTTTCAATGGTGAACATCACTATGTTGATGATATATACTATATGGTTCACGCTTGACCTTTCGGTCTCAGTGTTCCGAGGCCATATCTGCATATGCTAGGCTCGTCAAGTTTAACCCGAGTATTCTGCATGTGCAAAACTAGCTTGCACCCATTGTATGTGAACGTAGAGCTTATTACACCCGATCATCACGTGGTGTCTCGGCACGACTAACTATAGCAACGGTGCATACTCAGGGAGAACACTTGTACCTTGAAATTTAGTAAGGGATCATCTTATAATGCTACCGACTTCTAAGCAAAATAAGATGCATAAAGGATAAACATCACATGCAATCAAAATATGTGACATAATATGGCCATCATCATCTTGTGCTCATGATCTCCATCACCGAAGCATCGTCATGATCTCCAACGTCACCGGCGCGACACCTTGATCTCCATCGTAGCATCGTTGTCGTCTCGCCACCTATTGTTACTATGACTATCGCTACCGCTTAGTGATAAAGTAAAATAATTACATGGCGATTGCATTGCATACAATAAAGCGACAACCATATGGCTCCTGCCAGTTGCCGATGACTTTGTTACAAAACATGATCATCTCATACAACAATTTATATCACATCATGCTTGACCATATCACATCACAGCAAGCCCTGCAAAAACAAGTTAGACGTCCTCTACTTTGTTATTGCAAGTTTTACGTGGCTGCTATGGGCTTCTAGCAAGAATCGTTCTTACCTACGCATCAAAACCACAATGATTTTTCATCAAGTGTGTCGTTTTAACCTTCAACAAGGACCGGGCGTAGCCACACTCGATTCGACTAAAGTTGGAGAAACAGACACTCACCAGCCACCTATGTGCAAAGCACGTCGGTAGAACCAGTCTCGCGTAAGCGTACGCGTAATGTCGATCTGAGCCGCTTCATCCAACAATACCACCGAATCAAAGTATGACATGTTGATAAGAAGTATGACTATTATCGCCCACAACTCTTTGTGTTCTACTCATGCATATAACATCTATGCATAGACCTGGCTCGGATGCCACTGTTGGGGAACGCGGTAATTTCAAAAAAGTTCCTACGATCATGCAAGATCTGTCTATGTGATGCATAGCAACGAGAGGGGAGAGTGTGTCCACGTACCCTAGTAGACCGAAAGCGGAAGCCTTTAGTTAATGCGGTTCATGTAGTCGAACGTCTTCGCGATCCAACCGATCCAAGCACCGAACGTACGACACCTCCGCGTTCAGCACACGTTCAGCTCGGGGACGTCCCTCGTACTCTTGATCCAGTTGAGGCCGAGGGAGAGTTTCGTCAGCACGATGGTATGGTGACGGTGATGATGAAGTTACCGGCGCAGGGCTTCGCCTAAGCACTACGACGATATGACCGAGGTGTGTAACTGTGGAGGGGGGCACCGCACACGGCTAAACAATTGTCAACTTGTGTGTTCTAGGGTGCCCCCCTGCCCCCATATATAAAGGATCAAGGGGGGAGGCCGGCCGACCCTCTAGGGCGCGCCAAGGGGGAGGAATCCTCCTCCTAGTAGGAGTAGGACTTCCCCCTTTCCTAGTCCTACTAGGAGAAGAAGGAAGGAGGGGGAGGAGAAGGAAGGAGGGGGTGTCGCCCCTCCCCTAGTCCAATTCAGACTAGGCCCATGGGGGGCGTGCGGCCAGCCCCTGGCAGCCCCTCTCTCTCTCCCCCCAGGCCCAGTAAGGCCCATTACTTCTTCGGTGGTTCCGATAACCCTTCCGACACTCCAGTTATATCCGAAACTTCTCCGGAACACTTCCGGTGTCCGAATATAGTTATCCAACATATCAATCTTTATGTATCAACCATTTTGAGACTCCTCATCATGTCCGTGATCACATCCTGGACTCCAAACAATCTTCGGTACAACATATCACATAAACTCATAATACCAATCGTCATCTAACGTTAAGCGTGCGGACCCTACGGGTTCGAGAACTATGTAGACATGACCGAGACACGTCTCCGGTCAATAACCAATAGAGGAACCTGGATGCTCATATTGGTTCCTACATATTCCACGAAGATCTTTATCGGTCAAACCGCATAACAACATACGTTGTTCCCTTTGTCATCGGTATGTTACTTTCCTGAGATTCGATCGTCGGTATCTCAATACCTAGTTCAATCTCGTTACCGGCAAGTCTCTTTACTCGTTCCGTAATACTTCATCCTGCAACTAACTCATTAGTCACAATGCTTGCAAGGCTTATAGTGATGAGTATTACCGAGAGGGCCCAGATATACCTCTCCGAAACACAGAGTGACAAATCCTAATCTCGATCTATGCCAACCCAACAAACACCTTCGGAGACACGTGTAGAGCACCTTTATAATCACCCTTTTATGTTGTGATGTTTGGTAGCACACAAAGTGTTCCTCCAGTATTCAGGAGTTGCATAATCTCATAGTCCGAGGAACTTGTATAAGTCATGAAGAAAGCAGTAGCAATGAAACTAACACGATCATAATGCTAAGCTAACGGATGGGTCATGTCCATCACATCATTCTCCGTGATCATGTTCATTCTCCTAATGATGTGATCATGTTCATCAAATGACAACACATGTCTATGGTTAGGAAACATAAGCATCTTTGATTAACGAGCTAATCAAGTAGAGGCATACTAGGGACTATATGTTTTGTCTATGTATTCACACATGTATTAAGTTTCCGGCTAATACAATTCTAGCATGAATAATAAACATTTATCATGAATTAAGGAAATAAATAATAACTTTATTATTGCCTCTAGGGCATATTTCCTTCAGTTGCTCACCCCCGGCACTTAGCGACTCCCTTGGCTAGTGCTTCAGCTCTGTCGGCATAGCCACGATGCCAAACTCAGAGTACTTGGCATATCATCCACCGGACGACGCTTCACAACTGGTGTTAGGATTCTCCTTCCAATCATTGTTGTGTCGTTGTCGGGTAAAATCTATGTCTCCCCCTGTCTTGCGTTGGTGCTATTGCACCCTGCTACTATTCCTGATGAAGATCTAGCTTCCAGATGGATGGCAAATATCTTGGTTAGAGGGCTATCACCAATTTATCGAAAAATAATTATTTTTAATAAGGCGAATCTCTCTATTTTTGTCCCTACTTTCACTTGGATGTTAGACTCTTATTATAATGATCGGGGAAGGGAGGCAATGCTCTCCCCCTGGTCTAAGCCAAGCACTGGTACATGTTTGATAAAACTAAATTACCATTCTACAAGTATATATTATTACTTTAAGTATGGTTCCAATGCATCCCACATCCTATAGTTCTAGAACAAAAATATTATGTGCCTTATGGAGAGATTTGTGTTAGAATAAAACACTAGCAAAACAACGAGGCACGCTATTTGTTAACGAGGTTTATCAATATGGCTACATTCGCGGGGCAATGACTACGGGCGCTTCTTCCCAAGACACCACAAAACCGTCAGCCCCGGAACTGGCACACGCCGCCAGCTCCCCGCGTATATGTTACTCTCAAGTCGTCATGGGTTACAGCGTGTGGTGCCTCCTCATCAATATATAAGAGGTCTAGGATACAACGTGACCTACTCCTACACGACTCTTAACTATTCACACCAATTATAACTCCAAGTCCACGTAACCCTTACATACAAATATAACAATTTGAAGTTAAACAATTAGTGTTTTTTTTCTAGAATGCCTCTTCT